>NC_053498.1:17741284-18041284 GCF_905171775.1 Rana temporaria | reverse complement strand
GCGGACTTGATGTCTACCAGCCACCCTTGATCACTCCTCAGAAAGCCAGAACAGGGATCTGTCAGTGTAAACAAACAGGTCCCACATTCTGTCAGGGGAGTAGAGAGAGATTGCCTGTTCCTAGTGATCAGGAATAAGGATGAGCTCCGATGTGTAAGCAAAGCCCACGTGCAGAGCCCGCCAGGAGGTCGACTGAAAGTAGGGGGAAAATAACGGGTGTACCTCGGACTCGAGGGGGAAGGAGGGGGACGAGCACTCTGCTCTGATGTCACACACACAGTCCCTCCTCCTCGGGACTGTGTATGTGACTGCCAATACGACTCCGAGCCGAGTGAACAGGAGATGACGGCTCTGTGATTCCCTCGCTGCACAAGAGATGGTGATGCTGCAAATGGGCATCAGGCTGCATTGATGAGAGACGGGCTGCAGATGGGCACATAGGCTGCATTGAGGCTGCAGATGGACACAGATCAGGCTGCAGATGGGCACATAGGCTGCATTGAGGCTGCAGATGGGCACATAGGCTGCATTGAGGCTGCAGATGGACACAGATCAGGCTGCAGATGGGCACATAGGCTGCATTGAGGCTGCAGATGGACACAGATCAGGCTGCAGATGGGCACATAGGCTGCATTGAGGTTGCAGATGGACACAAATCAGGCTGCAGGTGGGCACATAGGCTGCTGATGGGCACATAGGCTGCATTGAGGCTGCAGATGGACACAGATCAGGCTGCAGATGGGCACATAGGCTGTATTGAGGCTGCAGATGGACACAGATCAGGCTGCAGATGGGCACATAGGCTGCTGATGGGCACATAGGCTGCATTGAGGCTGCAGATGGACACAGATCAGGCTGCAGATGGGCACATGGGCTGCTGATGTGCACATAGGCTGCATTGAGGCTGCAGATGGACACATATCAGGCTGCAGATGGGCACAGATCTGGCTGCAGATGGGCACAGATCAGGCTGCAGATGGGCACATAGGCTGCTGATGGGCACATAGGCTGCATTGAGGCTGCAGATGGACACAGATCAGGCTGCAGATGGGCACATAGGCTGCAGATGGGCACATAGGCTGCATTGAGGCTGCAGATGGACACAGATCAGGCTGCAGATGGGCACATAGGCTGCATTAAGGCTGCAGATGGGCACATAGGCTGCAGATGGACACAGATCAGGCTGCAGATGGGCACATAGGCTGCAGATGGGCACATAGGCTGCATTGAGGCTGCAGATGGACACAGATCAGGCTGCAGATGGGCACATAGGCTGCATTGAGGCTGCAGATGGGCACATAAACTGCATTGAGGCTGCAGATGGACACAGATCAGGCTGCAGTTGGGCACATAGGCTGCATTGAGGCTGCAGATGGGCACATAGGCTGCATTGAGGCTGCAGATGGACACAGATCAGGCTGCAGATGGGCACATAGGCTGCAAATGGGCACATAGGCTGCATTGAGGCTGCAGATGGACACAGATCAGGCAGCAGATGGGCACATAGGCTGCAGATGGGCACATAGGCTGCAGATGGACACTGACCATTATTATGCTTCAAAGTGGTTTATTTAAAAAAAAAATGTCCCTGAAACTTCCCTCTTAAACTGAAGGTGCATGTTATACGCCGATAAATGCAGTATACAGTAATCAGTACATTTTTATAGCTCCGATCACTGTATAAATGTCACTTGGCACAAAAAAAGTGTCAAAAATGTCCGCCGCAATGTTGCAGTCCCGCTGCTCACTGCCATTACTAATAGAAAAAAAATTACATAATTATATTCCCTATTTTGTAGATGCTTTAACTTTTGTGCAAACCTATCAATATACGCTTTTTGCGATTTGTTTTACCAAAAATATGTAGAAGAATACATATTGGTCTAAACTGATGAAGAAATTATTTTTTTTACTATTTTTTGGGGGATTTTTATGATAACAAAAAGTAAAATATATATATATTTTTTTTTAATTGTCGGTCTTTTTTTGTTTATAGCGCAAAAAATAAAAACCACAGAGGTGATCAAATACCACCAAAAGAAAGCTCAATTTGTGGGGAGAAAAAAGTGTGCAGTAAAATAAATGATGTGGTCCCCATACTAAAAAGGTTAGAAACCCCTAATTTAAAATGTAGTTGATGGGCTTCTTTTATCTATAATACCGTGTTTCCCCCAAAAAAATACCTACCCCGAAAATAAGACCTAGCGTTTCCAAGAGAGCTGCAATATAAGCCCTACCCTGAAAATAAGCTCTAGTTTAACATGTAAAATCCTGTAATCCACTCTATTACAGTAGTATATAATGTACAATGTGTGTGTTTCTGTAATATAATTGCGGGGAAGAGAGCTCCGGCGGATCACAGACGCACAGAGCGGCGCTATAGCAAAGGTATTTGGCACAATTATATTACAGAAACACACATATTTAGCCAGATTCACGTAGGCGGGCGCAACGTTAGGCAGGCGTAGCGTTTGGCATATACGCTACACCGCCGTAAGTTAGAGAGGCAAGTGCTGTATTCACAAAGCACTTGCCTCCTAAGTTACGGCGGCGTAGCGTAAATGGGCCCGGCCTAAGCACGCCTAATTAAAATGTGGAACAGGGGGGAGTGTTTTATGTAAATGACTGGTGACCCGACGTGATTGACGTTTTTAACAAACGGCGCATGCGCCGTCCGTGGACATATGCCAGTGTGCATTGCTCCAAAGTACGCAGTTTCGACGTGAACGTAAATTACGTCAAGCCCGATTCGCGTACGACTTACGCAAACAACGTAAAAAGATAGGCCTGTTCCGACGTCCATACCTTGCATGGGGTGCGCCACCTAGGGAGCAGCTTTATCTTTACGCCGGCGTATCTCTAACGTAAATGGCGTAACTAATTGCGACGGGCGCATGTACGTTCGTGAATCGGCGTATCTAGTCATTTGCATATTCTACGCCAAACTCAACGGAAGCGCCACCTAGCGGCCAGCGTAAATATGCACCCTAAGATACGACGGCGTAGGAAACTTACGCCGCTCGTATCTTAGCCTAATTTAAGCGTATCTGGTTTCCAGAATACGCTTAAATTTACGATGGCGTAGATTCAAAGTTACGACGGCGTATCTACTGATACGCCGGCGTAAACCTATCTGAATCTAGCTAATTGTATATTATATACTACTGTAATAGAATGGATTATAGGATTTTACAAGCATTTTAACTCAGTTCACACTGGGGTTCCTGTCAGGCCGGGAGAGGGGGAGAGAAGACAGCACATTACATGGTAAGACCTACCCCTAAAATAAGCCCTACTGTGTCTTCTGTTGCCAAAATTAATATAAGGCCCGGGCATATTTTTGGGGAAACACGGTAAATAGGAACATTAAACAGATATGGTCCACAAGTGTCACAATTGTCACTTAACCATTGTTATAATTGGAGATGAAATTACACAGGCTATTTACAACATAGTACCCCAAAAAAAAATTGGAGTCTACAGCCTCTAACACACCACCTGGTGTCTGCAAGTGGTAAATGTGAAATACTGTACGTATATGCAATATTTCTAATCGGCCTCATTTTAAATGATTACGTTTTATTTTTTTAAAACCTGCACAAAGGAAAAAAATGTCATTCAAATGCAGAAATGGTAATATAGATAAATAAACGGATAACTAAACAACCATATCGCACCTTTTAAAATAAACCGCAGGCCTGTTCTATACTTTCTACATTTCTTCTTTTGCTTGTGGCCTTTTACTGTGTAGTTTATCTCCTCTCCTGTCAGTAATGAATGCTTGTGAACAGCATTTTTCCCTCCCTCGTTCCTCTTCTCATGCTGATCCTTTTTTTTCAGTATCCTTTTTTACGTTATCATTTAATTTAAACTCCCGGTGCTTTAGATGCTGCAAAAACACGAAGCTCCCAAAACACGCCTCTGGTTCTGCTGTCGCTTCCACTTTCAACCATTTTCGGTAACAATTAAGTTATACAATTCTGAAATCCTCTAGCTAAAAAAAAGAATTCTTAATCCTGACACTCCTGGACTTCCAAGACAGTCCAGTCCAGGGGCGGACTGACCATTCGGGCACTGCCCGAGGGCCCCATGCCACTAGGGTGCCCCTACAGGGTTGCCAGCCTCAGGAAAATCAGGAACAGTATGTAAAAATCTTAGTTTTTTTTTACATCTGTCCCTGAAACGTCCCTTACCAACATCCTTTTGGTCTAAAAATCCCAAGATTATAGTTGCCCCGCCTCTCCAGTATCTTCTCAGTGTGTGTATGTATTCTGTGTGTACTGTGGGCCAGATTCACAGAGGAGATACGACGGTCGTATCTCCAGATACGCCGTCGTATCTCTGAGTTGTGCCGTCATATCTATGCGCCTGATTCATAGAATCAGTTACGCATAGATTTGTATTAGATCCGACCGGCGTAAGTCTCTTACGCCGTCGGATCGTAACTGCATATTTACGCTGGCCGCTAGGGGCGTGTACGCTGATTTACACCTAGAAATATGTAAATCAGCTAGATACGCGAATTCACGAACGTACGCTTGGCCGACGCAGTACAGATACGCCGTTTACGTTAGGCTTTTCCCGGCGTAAAGTTACCCCTGCTATATGGTGGCGTACATGCAGCGTACCAATGTTAAGTATGGACGTCGTTCCCGCGTCGAATTTTGAATATTTTACGTTGTTTGCGTAAGTCGTCAGTGAATGGGGCTGGACGTAATTTACGTTCACGTCAAAACCAATAAGTCCTTGCATGCGCCGTTCATGAAAAACATCAATCACGTCGGGTCATGGATATTTTACATAAAACACGCCCCCCGTTCCACATTTGAATTCGGCCGATTTACGCTACGCCGCCGCAACTTACAGAGCAATTGCTTTGAGAATACAGCACTTGCCTGTCTAAGTTGCGGAGGCGTAACGTAAATCAGATACGTTACGCCCGCGCAAAGATACGCGGATGTACGACAATCTGGCCCTGTGTGTCGGTATGTATTCTGTGTATATGTATACTGTGTGTGTATATACTGTGCATTTAAACTGTATGTGTGTGTGTATACAGTGCTGTGTGGCCCCATAATCTATTGCCTGGGGGCCCCATAATCTCCTATTGCCTGGGGGCCCCATAATCTCCTATTGCCTGGGGGCCCCATAATCTCCTATTGCCTGGGGGCCCCATAATCTCCTATTGCTCGGGGGGCCCATAATCTCCTATTGCCCGGGGGCCCCATAATCTCCTATTGCTCGGGGGGCCCATAATCTCCTACTGCCCGGGGTCCCCATAATCTCCTATTGCCCGAGGGCCCCATGAGTTGTCAGTCCGCCCCTGGTCCAGTCATTTGCGTACATCATAACAACCAATCAGAATTCACCTGTTTCATCAGAACACTAGGTGCTCATTCACATTGCATGCCACGTTCTGCAAAAAGGAACATCTTTCCACAGAACCTGCTTACATTGGTGTGTTTTGTTGTGGTAAAATCGGCCTGCAACATTTTGGGGTCCTTGACCTGTGCATGTCAATCCGAACACATCAATTTAATACACCTAAAACACAGAAACACAGAAGCATGCTCTGTTTCAAATGCCACTTTATGCATTGACATACAGTATATCACAAAAGTGAGTACACCCCTCACCTCCCCTCAAAATAACTCAACACACAGCCATTAATGTCTAAACCGCTGGAAACAAAAGTGAGTACACCCCTGACATTTTTGTAAATATTTTATTCTATCTTTTCATGTGACAACACTGAATAAATGACACTTTTCTACAATGTTGTGTAGTGAGTGTACAGCTTGTATAACAGTGTAAATTTGCTGTCCCCTCAAAATAACTCAACACACAGCCATTAGTGTCTAAACCGCTGGCAACAAAAGTGAGTACACCCCTAAATCAAAATGTACAAATTTGGCCCAAAGTGTCAATATTTTGCGTGGCCACCATTATTTTCCAGCACTGCCTTAACCCTCTTTGGCATGGAGTTCACCAGAGCTTCACAGGTTGCCACTGGAGTCCTCTTCCCCTCCTCCATGACGACATCACAGAGCTGGTGGATGTTAGAGACCTTGCGCTCCTCCACCTTCCATTTGAGGATGTCCCACAGATGCTCAATAGGGTTTAGGTCGGGAGACATGCTTGGCCAGTCCATCACCTTTACCCTCAGCTTCTTTAGCAGGGCAGTGGTTGTCTTTGAAGAGGCTTCCTTCTGGGACGACAGTCATGCAGACCAATGTGGTGCAGTGTGCGGCATATGGTCTGAGTACTGACAGGCTGACCCCCACCCTTTCAACCTCTGCAGCAATGCTGGCAGCACTCATACGCCTGTTTCTCAA
Source organism: Rana temporaria (assembly GCF_905171775.1). Lineage (NCBI taxonomy): Eukaryota > Metazoa > Chordata > Amphibia > Anura > Ranidae > Rana > Rana temporaria. Next base: position 18,034,949 of record NC_053498.1, on the reverse strand, counting down.
AGACAACCTCTGTATATGACGCTGGGCATGTGACCTCAACTTCTTTGGTGGACCATGGCGAGGCCTGTTCTGAGTGGAACCTGTCCTGTTAATCCGCTGTATGGTCTTGGCCACCGTGCTGCAACTCAGTTTCAGGGTCTTGGCAATCTTCTTATAGCCTAGGCCATCTTTATGTAGAGCAACAATTATTATTTTTTCCAGATCCTCAGAGAGTTCTTTGCCATGAGGTGCCATGTTGAACTTCCAGTGACCAGTATAAGAGAGTGAGAATGAAAACACCAAATTTAACACACCTGCTCCCCATTCACACCTGAGACCTTATAACACTAACAAGTCACATGACAACGGGGAGGAAAAATGGCTAATTGGGCCCAATTTGGACATTTTCACTTAGGGGTGTAATCACTTTTGTTGCCAGCGGTTTAGACATTAATGGCTGGGTGTTGAGTTATTTTGAGGGGACAGAAAATGTACACTGTTATACAAGCTGTACACTCACTACACAACATTGTAGCAAAGTGTCATTTCTTCAGTGTTGTCACATGAAAAGATACTATAGAATAGAATATTTACAAAAAGGGGTGTACTCACTTTTGTGAGATATTGTATACACATACTAGGGCCACTATAGACAAGAATCATTTGTTTCAATCAGACAAGGGGAGCTTCAAAGCAAGCTGCTTTCAATATCTCACGAGTCATGAATTAAATATTGTATGTACAGTAGATAGTGGTAAAACAGATGCAACTGTTAAAAAAATAAATAAACAAAACAACCCCAATTCTTTATAGTTTCCCTTTAATTTAAACAACTGCATTGCGGAGGAGTTCCAGTAATGTGGAAAGGGGGCAAATACCCTCTGGGTCTTTTTCATTGCTACAAATGAGGGCTAGGGGGAGCGGTACAAGGTTCTCTCTCTGCGCCGTGTCTCTATAATGCTCCACAAGATGTAAAAAAAGCATCAGCGATCTTATGCCAAGAAGAAATATTTTGGATTTGTTTGAACTGGGAAACTGCAAACCCTGGGGGCTCGATGAAGAATTCAGCGTTAGATCTTCCCTGTGATTTTCGATGATTTGTGTGCTCTTGCAGTTTTATGCTCCTATTTGCATATGTTGTTTAGTGCCGTGCAACGCCGGTTGGGAAGTTAATTATACTTACATAGGTGCTTGCTTAGTTTTGGCTGCTTGCCTCGCCTACCTCTATTTTAACTCTTTTGCTGTCAGAACCTTTATGGATTTTTTTTTTCCATTTTGCTCACACCTACTAAAAGACACATTATATAAAAGCACGTTTAAAACTACCCAAAACATATTAGATGTCAAATATTTCAAACCTTATGCCCAGGGCCGTCTTAACCATAGGACAAACAGGGGCAGCTGCCCAGGGCCCTGTCACTGTTGGGGGCCCAAAGCAACCCCCTGGGGGCATCCGGAGGTCCCCAGGGCCCCAGATGGCAACCCCCCTTTTTTTTTCTTTTTTTTTTTATAAAAAATATATATATTTTTTTAATATATTTTTATTTTTTATTAAAGGGCCATTTTTTTTAGGGGTCCCCAGGGCCCAAGATGGCAACCCCCCTTTTCTTATTTATTTTTAAATAAAAAAAATATATTTTTTTAATATATTTTTATTTTATTTTTTATTAAAGGGCCAATTTTTTTTTAGAGGTCTGGAGGTCCCCAGGGCCCCCGGATGACAACCCCCCTTTTTTTTATATAAAAACAACTTTTTTTTATATATTTCTTTATTTATTTAATTTTTTATATATACGAAGGCATGGCAGCCCATTCAAATCAATGGGCTGCTGTGCCTGCACAAATGAGGGCCGCCAAAACACATGCATGTGAACCAGCCAGGCCCAAAATAAGCTGGAGGGAGGCCCAAAAAAAATGTTTGCCCAGGGCCCAAACCATATTAAAGATGGCCCTGCTTATGCCGCGTACACACGATCATTTTTCGGCATGAAAAAAAACGAAGTGATTGAACACAAGAGGCGGAATTTATGATTTCTCCAATCACAAACAGGGGGTGGGGATTGTGCTCCTCCAGGCATTCCCGGCCAGGACAAGTACTGTCAGTGAGTAAAGTGGCGATGTGGCAAACTTTTTTGGGGGCATCAGATTGGCCCAGGGGGTGACTGTGTCAGTTTCATTCCAGGACACTGTACTGTCCTGGAATAAAGGTGCCCGGGACAGACCTGCAAAATGCGGGACTTTCCCGGGGGAATCCAGGACACGTGGTCACCCTAATAACGAGGTGATCGCGAACCTGCTGTGACACGGTGAAACCCCGATCTTGGTTAAGAGCCGATGACGCAGCCCTTTACCCATGTGATCAGCTGCGTCAAATCACAGCTGATCACATGTAAACAAGGAAATGCCAGTTATCGACTCTCCTCAATGTGAGGAGACAGAGTGTGAGGAGAGGAAAGCCGATCAGTGGCATTTCGTCACAGGGGAGACCTGTACAGATAATCAGGGCACTTATCATCAGTGCCTTGATGTTCAGTGCAGCCCCAACTGTGCCCATCAGCGATGTCACTCAGTGCCCATAAGTGATGCCAATCTGTGCCCATTAGTGCTGCCTTTTAGTGACCATCAGTGCATGCCCATCATTGCTGCCCATTAGTGCCACCTATCTGTGCCACCTATCATTGCCCATAAGTGCCATCTATCAGTGCCACCTATAAGTGCCTATCAGTGCTGCATATTAGTGCCGCCTCATTTAGTGCACACCAGTGAAGGAGAAAAATGACTTATTTAATTTTCTGACGGAAACAAAGAAAAAAAATGTTGTCTTCAAAACAAAAGTGAGTAAATACCATCAAAAGAATGCTCTATTTGTCTGAAAAAAAATATCACTTGAATACAGTGTTGCATTACCGTGCAATTGGCAATTGTCACCACGCCTTTTTTATTAGACAAATCCGTGGATTTTTGGCCGAAGGGCGTTGGCCGCATACAGACAGCAGAACTTTTTCAGCCAACATACACAAAACTACGTAGCTTTTCTGCTCTTTAGCGCCACCCTTTGGGCAACTTCTGCTAATGTTGTCTTATGGTTAGCATTGGTTTGGAGCATGCGTGTCTGTACTTTGGATTTTAGTCCGACGGACTTGTGTACACACAATCGGATAATCCGACAAGACACATTTGTTGTCTGACAATTTGAGAGCATGGCTATCCAACCTTTTTTTGTCGGAAATTCCGACAACAATTGTTCGATGGAGCGTACAAATGGTTGGATTATCCGTCAAAACCCTGCCATCACACAATTGTTGTCAGAATATCCGATTGTGTGTACGGGCCTAAAGTGTGACAGCGCTGAAAGCTGAAAATTGGCCTGGTCAGGAAGGGAGTAAAAGCGCCCTGTATTAAAGCCGTTAAAGAAGATTAAAAAAAAAAAAAAAAAAAACTCATAACTCAGAATTTAAGATAGAGTTTAAAAGCAAACTGCTCTCTCTTTAGAAAACCAATCAGAGTCTTTTTTTTTTTTCTTCACAATAAAAACATTTAAAAAATATATATATAAAATATGTATTTTAAAGAAGAATTCCAGGTATGGATATTTTTACATAGCTTGAAACAATGTAACTATGCATACATCATACATGGCTGAAACCAATGGAAGCGGATCGCCCGCTTGGCACCAGCACCATTCAGAGAATGCCTTGCATTTTTTCTATAAATAAAAAAGCATTCTGTGATTGAACAAGGTGGAGATTGTGACATCACTACCCACCTCTCCACTTTTTATTGAGAAAATGAAAAGTGTTCTCCAAATGGTGCCCATGCCAAGAAAATTACCTCCTGTTTTCACAATGCAGCAGCACAGCCACTGGGCATGGAACCTGGAAGCTAGTGGAGACCACTGTAATAGCGGTGCCCACTGGCTTCCACGGGGATAAGAAAGGTATGGTATATACATAGAATGAGCCAAACTGGACCAATATAACTATAAATATATCCGTACCAGGAATTATTCTTTAACCACTTAATCACTGCCTCATAGCCGAATTACAGCTACAAAGCGGTTCCTTAACTCTGGGAGGACGTCCATGGACGTCCTCCCAGAATCGCTGGGGTGCGCACACGGGAGTCCAGAGGACCCGGCGCATCACGGATCGCGGTAAATTGCTGCTGATAGCGGAGCGATCACATGTAAACAAACCGCGTCATTTGATGACGCCGGTTCCTCCCTCCTCTCTCTGTATTGATCGGTACACTGTGAGAGGAGAGAGCGGGTGTCAGCAGCGCTGTGGGCTGGAACTGTGACTATTGCAGTCACAGATCCAGCCATCCCTGCTCAGCCATCCCTGCAATACCCTGTGCAATACCCCCTGCGCAGTACTCTGCAATACCCCCTGCGCAGTACTCTGCAATACCCCCTGCGCAATACTCTGCAATACCCCCTGCCATGGGCGTCCGCTCCATAGGGCAAGGGTAGTCATTTGCCCCCCCCTGGAATCACCAGGGAGAGCCGGGAGCAGGGCCCAACTGGCCCTAAGGCCGCTTTAAGTGGCGACTGCAGCGTTCCCTTCCTTCTGTCCTCCTGCGCTCGTATCGCATGTCATGGAGATGGGTCTGTGTGCAAGGTCTTGCCCCCCTAGTACGGCTCCTCTGATAGTCTTCTAGTGTTCTGCCTATCACACAAGCCGAAATAGGGGGGCAGGACCTTGCACACAGACCCAGCTCTGTTAAATACGATAAGAGCACCAGAGGACAGAGGGAGGGGAGCACTGTTTAATATTGTTTACTAGGCCTGTGCTTTGTTTGTTCCAACATCTGTTGCCACAGGTAACACTAGACTATTTTCTGATGTGTTTTTAGCAAGTCTGGAAACGCAGAGCAAACACAACAGTTGTAGCCTACGGCATAGTTTCTAGTTGTCCCTTATTTAGAGTGCCTGTCCCTCTTCTGGAATTAAGTCCCTCATTCCAAAAGGTTCCTTTTTTAGACCTGAAATAAATATACTGTCAATATAGTGTAGTGTTTCAGTCAAGGGAAAGGGGTTCTGTGTAATGTAAAGGGGTCCAGTGATGCAGGGTGTTGTGTAATGTAAAGGGGTCCAGTGATGCAGGGTGCTGTGTAATGTAAAAGGGTCCAGAGCTGTGAGGTGCTGTGTGGAAAGGGGTCCAGAGGTGCAGTTGTGGAGAGGGGGTACACAGTAGTGACAAAGAGATATTGAAAGATTCAGGGGGCACAGTGGGGTGTTTTTACATTTTAATGTGGGGGCGGTTTTAACCCCCGCTAGCGGTCGAAGAAAGGGTAAAATGCGACTCTGTATCGCCGCTGCCAAAAAATTTCAGCGGACGCCCATGCCCCCTGCGCAGTACTCTGCAATACCCCCTGCGCAATACACTGCAATACCCCCGCACAATACTCTGCAATACCCCCGCACAATACTCTGCAATACCCCCCGCACAATTTTCAGATATTGGCACCATAGCTTGTGGACTCTATAACTTTCACCAATTTGTACTTATTTTTACCAAAGATATGTAGCAGTATAAATGTTGGCCAAAATTTATGAAGAAAAAATACAAAATTTGCTAAATTTTATAACAGAAACAAAGAAAAAATTTTTTTTTTCTTTTATAGCGCAAAAAATAAAAAACCCAACGGTGATTAAATACCACCAAAAGAAAGCTCCATTTGTGGGGAAAAAGGACAAAAATGTAATTTGGGTACAGTGTTGTATGACTGAGTAATTGTCATTCAAAATGTGAGAGCACCGAAAGCTGAAAATTGGTCTGGTTATTAAGGGGGTTTAAGTGCCTGGTGGTCAAGTGGTTAAACGTTAAAATGAAACTTACGGATTGAAGAACATAATTGGCTTACAACAATAATAATTTCCATCTCAGTAGGTGGTTCAAGCATTGTCAAAGCATCAATAAAGAAGATGCAATGCACAACCAGTACATGTAGAAAAGTAGAAGAGACTACCATTGTTGGTAGAGAAAGAGAGAGAGCAGTGAGCTGACCCAGTGAGTGAGAATACCTGGCTCACAGCTGTCACTCTGAATGATGGCCTCCATTAGCGTCCCCGGGTCATTATACAGAGATGGAGCTCTCTTGAAATAAATGGGACAATGCTGGAAAGGGCTCATATATTATTGCACCTCCCCCACTCAATATATGCATATATATGTCTTTGTAAACATACATGTGTCCCTGTATATTCCTGTGCACATCATTCATGGGTGCAATTCAATTTATCCGTGTCTTTAATGAATACAAACATGTGTGTGTTGCCATGGACTTACGTGTATCTGCGTTGTATGTTATAAAAACTTGGCTGCACATGTAAGCCTCACAATATTACAAATAAATGAGACTGAGAAAAACTGCACATGGTACCCTGGCTGAAAACTTATTTTAAAACCAAATCTAAAAAGGTATCTGAACCATTAATCAAAAGTCATATCGGTCAGGTAACCACTAAACCCATAGATTCAGATTCCACTGCTGACTTACATGAAGGCTTTCTTATTGGTTGCTAAGTGTCAGGTCACCTGTGGCCAGGTGACAAGTGCACCCCGTTGGGGTCAGGGATGCACCACAGGGTAGTGAACCCTATGGCCGACTGCTGCGATCAGAGAGGAAGCGTGAGCCCAAGATTCCTCAGGGTGTGGAGTCTAAGACCCAGCTTTGTGTTCGCCAGAGCCTCTGGTGGTGAGGATGGCCTTCGCCGCAGCTGGATCCAGGTTGCGACCCCTGGGGTCCCCAAGGTCACGCTCCGCAGGGAGAGAGGGGAAGCAGCAACCAGGACAAGCGATAGTGATGGGTAAGCCGAGGTCGGGGCAACTGGCAGACAAGGGTAAACAAGGAACAGGCCAAGGGTCAGGGAAACAGGCAAACAGGAGAAGTCAGAGACGAGCCAAGGTCGGTACACAGGAAGGTAAACGTAACACACTGCAGACAGGAACAAGCTACAAACAAAGGTTGAACAGCACTGCAGACCTGTAGTGCAACAGTTAATACAGACTTCCTGGGATGGCCTGGGTGGGGCCATACAGGGAGGAAGGTGACAAAAGACAGCCAGAAAGAGGGTCAGGCCTCTAATGGACACATGAGACAGGTAAGCTGCCAGACTTTATTGCATAACCATGACACTAAGGGTTATTAGTAGTACACTTTACACTCTCTCCTACCCAACATGTATTTTTTGCTGGTTAAAATCATTAGGGGGGGATTACATTTAAGCCCCTTTCACAGGAGAGGTCTGATCAGGTCTGTCTGTCTATTGTTCAGGGGGACCCATTCGGACCCTCTATACTCCTCTTTGGGCAAGTGAGAAAAATTAGCTGCACACCAACATCCGTCCAACAGGTTTATTGAATACCAGCCACCAGGACTAAAACAATGGAACCAGGGGGTGAAGACGTTTCACACATACATTGTACTTTTTCAAAACCCTTGTGAAGAAGCACAATGTATGTGTGAAACGTTGTTACCCCTTGGTCCGTTGTTTTAGTCCTGGTGGCAGTCTTTCAATAAACCTGTTGGACGGATGTTGGTGTGCAGCTATTTTTTTTTCCACTTGGTCTACATGTTCAGTGTTCCGAGCCGAAGCTAGCGCCCAGCCCTTCCTTTTTGGTCTATTATATTACTTACCTGGAGCAGCCATCTGTCTCAGTTCTCCTCTATGGGCAGTCGGATGTAAATGGACTTGTGTCCTGATGAAAGTAGCTCATGCTCATAGATGGCACAGTGCATGCTCTGAAACACATTGTCCAGCTACAGTCCTGGTAAGGTCATCCCGCTGTTGCAGGCCATGCGGCGTTCCAGTGACATTGCAGAAGGTCCCAGCCAGCTTCCCTGTACATCTCTTAATGCGGCAGCGGACCCTGATTACTTTATAGCTGGTACCCCTCTCAGCGTCCCAGCCCATCTTTGATTTATGTTATGTGAGTCACCATTTGGCATTATTTGGTGCTGTTAAAGTTACATACAGCGCTTTTCCTTTCTATCTCTTGTCTTATCTATATAGAGCCTGCTTCTGCTCGCCGGAAGAGCTTGCCCTGGTGTATGGACTTTTATATTTTTATTGTGGTATTATTCAGACTGTTCACGCTTTTATTCTTACATGGACTTATTTGGGTGTAGGGTGTCTGAACACATCTGCGCCTCAATTATTTTCTTTTTTTGGGGTGTAAACGGACAGCCGACCTGTTTACATCCGAATGCCGACAGAGCTGAACAGGCTGTGTCCCTGTCCGCTGTGCATAAGCGGAGAGACACAGACCTGTCATCCAACCACTTCGCTCAGCTCAATGGGGGATCAGCAGATGGATCCCCTGCTTAGAAAAAATGGACCTGACCTGTGTGAAAGGGGCCTTATGGATATTTAGGGAAGAAAAAAGAAGATATACAGTCGTTATAAAGTATCTAAACCCAAAAAATGTAATATAATACTAGTGCTTGGTTGCATTCATTTTTAATTTCCAAGATTCTTTTGCTTTATTTTCACCTGGTTATCCTGAAAATAACACCTTTCCTGTCACTAGGTGGATATGTCACTTCTCCACTGTATCAATGGAGGGAGACATGGTTGTCACCCTAGGCTGCTCCCCTGATATGGACTCCAATAATATTTATATCTTTTCATCTCTATTACATGGAGGGTAGGACAATTGGTAGATAACTAGGAAGATAGATAATCTTCGTGTAGTTCACAGGAGGTCTGTCGCTGGTTACACAGGGAGAAATGCAATCTTCCAGTGTAAACTGGAGGATTTAGTTATCAGTTTGGCAGCTCAGTCCCACACAGTGCAGGAGATGGCTGGGCAATGCAGAGACAGGAGAGTCACCTGCCTCTCAGCTGTGCCCCTGGGGAGCATGGTGGGTACTTCCTCTGCATTGGCCTGCTGATTTTAATTCCTCCACACGGCATTCAAAACAAGTTAGAATTAGGGAGTTTCAGAGTTAGGCTACAGTTCCATTTTAAGGTTAGGCTTATGTATGTGGTGAGGCTGTTTTTCACTTTTTGTAAGGGCAAAACCCTTATTTCGAACACCACTATCATTGGATTCTTGGGACCAAAATCTAATGTAGAACAAAGAGAATGTGACGGAATGCTTGGCACCCTGCTTAGGTGCTTCCTTCTGCCAAACAGTACCTCCTGCCCTCCGAACCGTTCCAGCAGACTGAGAACTAATACCAACCCTTTTGCCCCAAGCATCGTACACAGACAAGATGTTGAGGTTGAACCAAGGGAATGACTGTTTATTGAACATAAATACATATTTTTATAATCGTGAAAAGTAGGTTAGTCACCACAGATGACGAGTTAACACCAGACTAATCCCATCATGTAGGAATCTCCAAAGGTTAGTCAAATTAGCCAACAGACAGAAACAATAGGTAACGCAATTAACTCAATTAACAATGGGAATTCACACCTAGGGGGCACACAATAGGAGAGACACAAGCTTGTGTATTTTGTCCTCCAGACAAGTCATCAGAAGACAAACAATGTTCCAGAAGTCTAATAAAGTGGAATTTATCTTCATAGATTTCTTGAGGGATATTGTTGATAAATATTTTTGTCCTACTTTATGGGCCTCTCCCACCCAATCTGCAGAAGGGCCACCATATTCCCTCTGTCCATTACCCCTATACAAGATTAATATTACGTCATTCCATCCACTGCAGAAAGAAAGCTTTATTGTCCTTATTCAGAGAATTAATCCAAGCCTCTCTCTCAGCATTCATCATGTCCATCATTAGAGAATGATCTGCTCTCTCCCTGGGCCATAATCAGTGGGTAGGATGCAAGCCCGTAGTCCCCTTCGAAAAGGTCCCTATGCCAATTGCCAATGATTTTGAAAATTACATTAACATTTTAAAGGATAAGTCCACCCTAACTCTAAAATCTGAGGGCCAGATTCACAGCGGACTTACGACGGTGTATCTCCACGTACGCTGTCGTAAGTCCGAATGTGAGCCGTCGTATCTATGCGCCTGATTCATAGAATAATTTTTTTCAGCACGTCGTCGTGTTTTACGTCACCGCGTTCTGACACGATCGTTTTTTTTAACCGATGGTGTGTAGGCGCGCCGGACCATCAGTCAGCTTCATCGGTTAACTAATGAAAACGGTCCATCGGTCCATTCTCATCGGATGGACTGATCGTGTGTACGCGGCATAAGGGCATTTGGTGTTGAAAAAGCAGCAAATGTTCAACAATTGGATCGTATGCCCTTAAATGAGATTTTATAGAGAGAGTTGCTTTCCTGAAACTACATTGGGCTTATGTTTTGTGGTCAGTTTATGTACTTTGAACACTTTTAAGTCAGTTATACAGTAGCGGAGAGAATATATAAAACATGATATCTTACTCACTGTTCAGTCACCAGGGTTTGAAATGTCAGATTCCAGCTGTTTTTTTATAGTGCAAATTAAAGAAAACATGTAAAGAGGCTTCAATAGGCAACATCGCTGTTCATTTCTCTTTTACCCTATTTGCTTTAATATAAGTCAGTCTCCATGTTCCTCCTGCTCGCCTCTATGTCTTGTCTTATCCTATGTGCTTCTCTTTGCTCCCATCTGCCTCTCTGCTTCCCTTTTATCCTTTCTTCCCCTTGTCCTCTCTGTATGATGCCTGCCAGCCTATCAATATGTATAAAACCAGGGAACTGGAGAGAGAAAGGGTGAGGGAATGAGTGCCAGCATTTATCAATCCAAGAATATTTTACTAGGGCAATAAAAAGAGAGAGAGAAAGGGATGGAGGCGTATGAATCTGGAGCAACCTTGTTCCACCTTTTTACCCCAGAGGAATATTTAAACCCAGTTCATGGGGGGAAGTGGAAAAATGCACCTTACATCGGTGACCATTAAGAAGAATGCTCCCCTAAGGCCGGGTACTCACGACCAAACATGTATGGTGAAAGCGGTCCGTCGGACCGTTTCCACCATACATGTCTGCCAGAGGGCTTCTGTACGATGGTTGTACACACCATCGTACAGAAGTCCGCGCGTAAACAATACGCGGGGCGTGTCCGCGGTGTCGCCGCGTCGATGACGTGGTGTCGCCGCGACAATGACGCGGCGACGTGGGCGGCCCGCCTTTAAAATGCTTCCACGCATGCGTCGAAGTCATTCGACGCATGCGAGGGACGGCGGGCGCCTGGACATGTACGGTAGGTCTGTACTGACGACCGTACATGTCCGAGCGGGCAGAATTCCAGCGGACTGTTTTAAAACAAGTCCAGGAATATTTGTCTGCTGGGAAAAGGCCCGGCGGGCAAATGTTTGCTGGAATTCGGCCCGCTCGCGCCCACACACGACCAAACATGTCTGCTGAAACTGGCCTGCGGGCCAGTTTCAGCAGACATGTTTGCTCGTGAGTATGGGGCCTTACAGTCATAGTCAGAATGCACCATTATGGACAGCTAAAAAGATCATCGTTGCCATGCCCTTGCTTTGCCAAGTGGCACTGGCCCTGGATCCCATGCAAGCACCATCAGATGGGAGGTCAATCAGCCAAAGCTCAAGAAACACTTAGAAATCTCTAGAGAAACCTTAAAGGGGTTGTAAAGGTTCGTCTTTTATTTTCCTTCGATTTCCCTTCTAAAAAATGTTTTTCTTTGTTTGAATTTCTCACTTCCTGTTTCTCCTCAGTAAGCTTTCCACCATCATCCGAGCGGTGGAAAGTCATTTAGAACAGCTTACTGAACACCTTACTGAGGAGGAACAGGCAGTGGGAAATTCAGACAAAGAAAACGAAGAAAAAAAACATTTATAACTGGATTCAGGTAGGGGCGCGCATCTTTGCGGCGGCGTAGCGTATCCTATTTACACTACGCCGCCATAAGTCAGAGAGGCAAGTACTGTATTCATAAAGTACTTGCCTCCTAAGTTACGGTGGCGTAGCGTGAATAGGCCGGCGTAAGCGCGCCTAATTCAAATGAGGATGTGGGGGGCGTGTTTTATGTATATTAACTGTGACCCAACGTGATTGACGTTTTTTACGAACGGCGCATGCGCCGTCCGTGTACATATCCCAGTGTGCATTGCTCCAAAGTACGCCGCAAGGACGTATTGGTTTCGACGTGGACGTAAATTACGTCCAGCCCTATTCATGGACGACTTAACTAAACAACGTAAAATTTTCACATTTCGACGCGGGAACGACGGCCATACTTAACATTGACTACACCTCCTAGGGGGCAGCTTTATCTTTACGCGGCGTATCTCTTACGGAAACGGCGTATCTTTACTGCGACGGGTGCACATACATTCGTGAATCGGCGTATCTAGTATCTATGCATTTAAATATTCTACGCCGAACTCAACGGAAGCGCCACCTAGCGGCCAGCCTAAATATTGCACCCTAAGATACGACGGCGCAAGCCGTTGTATCTTAGATAGGTTTAAGTGTATCTCAGTTTGAGAATACACTTAAACTTACGACGACGCAGATTCAGAGTTACGTCGGCGTATCTACTGATACGCCGGAGTAAATCTTTATGTTAGAAGGGAAATTGAAGGAAAAGGTAAGTGAACCAACAAAGCACTAGCTTCAAAGTAACCTATTTAGAAAATGAAAAACAAACCTTTACTACCCCTTTAAGGATCTACAGAGCCCTGGTTAAGAATTAACTCTAATGCCTCGTACACACGATCGGAATTTACGATGGAAAAACTCAGACGGATATTTTTTATTGGATATTCTGACCGTGTGTTTGCCCCATCGGACTTTTACAGTCGTAAATTCCGACGGAGTTAGAAAGAGAACATGTTCTCTTTTTTTTCCGCCGGAAAAAAATTATATCGGAAATTCTGTTCGTCTGTATGGAACTCCAACGGAGAAAAAAACATGCATGCTCGGAAACAATTCGACGCATGCTCGGAAGCATTGAACTTCATTTTTCTAGGCTTGTCATAGTGTTGTACGTCACCGAGGCACTAGAGGCTCTGGTGAACACCTGCTGGCTCCTAGACTCCACACCCTGGGGAATCTTATGCTCTATCTCCCTGTGGGAACCGTGTTGGTTCTCCAGTGGACCTGCCTTCCGTAACTACCCAGAGTTCCATCCGCAGCAGTCAGTAGTAGTAGTGGTGCACTCCTGACCTCAACGGTGTGCATCTGTCATCTGGCTCAGGTGACCTGACACATGCATGCTCAGAACCAATGCTAAAGATCAGACAACAATAGCAGAAGTTGCCCAAAGGGTGGCGGTAAAGAGCAGAAAAAAACACATGGTACGTCTATTACGTCACTATGTTCGTGTTTGTTGGCTGAAAAAGTCCTGTGGTGTGTATGCATACCAAGTTCATGGACAACGCCCTTCAGAGCAAAATTCCCGGAGAAGTCAGTTGGAAGTCCGATCGTGTGTTTGAGGCTTTCAAAATCTCTTTGTGGGACCCTAGTTGAGAATAAGCTCTAGAGCTGCCTTTCTCAAACTTTTGACCCCAGAGGAACCCTTGAGATACGCTGAAGAGCTGAGAGAACACCTGCTATAACCAATTCAATTGTATTGATATACAATTACATTGGTGGCTAATGGGAAGAATCAGCAATCCTTAACTCAGGAAAGGCACAACAAAAATACAATTTCCCTCTGCTTGCTACTGAATTGCTTCAGTTTCCACTTGCACTTTGTCATATAGAGACCCTGATGTAGAAGTCCATCAAGTAAGGAATCATAACATACTCTATAAAACATAAATGCATGGTTATCATTTTAAAGACACAGGCCCTAATTCATCAAGCTTCAAGTAGCACTTAGGGCACAAAGAAGGCTAAAATAGCCTCTCAGTAAGTATTATTGTATGTCATTTTACTAGGCCTTAAGAACTGTTTAGCACGCCTTACATGAATGAATGAAGCATTATAAATCATAGCCAGTGGTTTAACAACAGATATAGCTACCCACGCAGCTGATATGGGGTCTGGGGGTGGAAAGGGCATTATTAATGGGGCTGCTAAGGCATTTTAACCTTAGAAAACCAGTATGCATGTTAGGAGAATAGAAATCCATCACTGTGCGTTTAAGGATTAAAGAGGTTGCTGTTAAAAATGATCCTGTACCCCTTTTACATTTCCAATTAAGAACAGCTGACATCAGACAGGAGGATACCTGGTAGTCACAAATCACTCTTTGCAGGCTATGCTGTAAGAAAAATTTGTTTAGCTGTACTAATACTTTAGATTTATTGCTTCCAGAGCTTCTGGTCATTCCAGCCGGCACTGAAATGAACCCTGTGGGTGAGATTCAGATAGAGATACGACGGCGTATCTCCTGATACACCGTCGTATCTCTGAGATCCGACGGTCGGATCTATGCGACTGATTCATAGAATCAGGTTCCGCATAGATCTCCCTAAGATCCGCCAGGTGTAAGTGACTTACACCGTCGGATCTTAGGCTGCAATCTTCCGCTGGCCGCTAGGTGGCGTTTCGTGTTTTACTCGCGACGAATATGCAAATGAGGAGATCCGCCGATTCAGAAACGAACGCCCGCCCGTCGCTTTCTTTTTTATGTCGTTTGCGTACGTCTTTTTCCGGCGGATAGTTACCCCTGCTATATGCAGAGTATCCTATGTTAAGTATGGCCGTCGTTTCCGCGCCGAGTTTTGAATTTTTACGTCGGTTGCGTAAGTCGTTCGCGAATACGGATGGACGTAATTTACGTTCACGCCGAAACCAATGACGTCCTAGCGACGTCATTTGGAGCAATGCACGCTGGGAAATTTAGCCGGCGGCGCATGCGCATTTAAATCGGCGCGGGGACGCGCCTGATTTAAATACTACACTCCACCTAGCCGCGGAATTTGAATTCCGTCGGGGGATTTACGATCCGCCGGCGCAAGTTTGGAGGTAAGTGCTTTCTGAATACAGCACTAGCCTCTCAAACTTGCGCCGGCGGATCGTAAATCAGATAGATTACGCGGATCTAAAGATCCGCTAATCTATCTGAATCTACCCCAATATGCCTAACAGTCTTCCTCCGGATGTAAAAAGCTCAGTGTATGTGATGACCTAGATTAAAAGATGCTGGCTATTAGATTGATGGCATCTAGAGGCATAAAAAAGTACTGCAGGGAAATCTCTGGATTGAAGTTGAATATTGCAGCAAAAGTTTTTTTTTTTTTTTTAGCTTTCAGTGGAGCCTTATGAATCAGGGACTAAGTACCAATTTACAAGGTTGCATGAGTTATTGTACCAGCAGGGCCGCCATCAGAAATTATGGGGCCCCTTACACAGCTTCAGGCATGGGCCCCCTGGAGCAGAGAACCGGGGGGGGGGGGGGGTGCTGCCGCCGCCTGAAATTGAGAAGCAGGATCACCTGATCAACATTTGATATCACATCATATCTCATCACATTTGATAGATGAGTTTTTGGTCATTGAGTTTAGATCCACTTTAACTCCCACAAAACAGCTGAAGAGGATCTCATCCCGAGAGAGAAAAGCCTATCATTTCCAAAGACAGGTCTATCAGAGGGAATGGTCATTGTCAGGCCGCTTCACCTGAGATGGAGCACAGAAATGGATAAAAGCTCCACATCGGTGACAGGAGACATCTGCATAGCTGAGAGACAGAATGGCTTCTCGGGCACTCAAAAGCTGACCCCTGTAATGAGAAGATACGCAGTGTACAGTAGAAAAGATGCTGGCAGTATGGTGCGCATACAGGGAGGCAGAACGCAGCCCTCCAGCCTGATTCTGCAGCCTGGCTCCTCCGCTCGCTCTGTAATTCGGGTTTCATCCAGTTAAGGTTAATTAAAGTTAATTTTCACGCACCAGAGAGCCTGCAATTACAGCCGAGCGGGGGACAGGAGCCGCGAGTGACAGCGCTGCCCACGGTGACATGTCGGGCCTGCTGGCTGGCTCCTTCTCCTCTTCATTCTTCTGCCTGTGTGAATGCCTCAGTGTGCCACTGTCACACACAAAGGATGACACACCAGACAGGGCCGCAGCACCGACGTCAGGGCCACACACCGGAGACGTGTGTCCTCATTCTATCAGGAGCCCAGCCATGTCTGGCCTAGTCCTTACAAGGCACAACAGTGTGTTCCCTTGGTATCCGTGTCACAAATGCACACATTGTGTGTCTTTGGTTTGTGATACACTAGATATGTACTAAATGTGCATCACATACCCAGCTGTTGTGTATCTTCAATGTATCAGTGTATCACACATCCAACTGTTGTGTATCCTCAGTGTACTAATTCACACACCCGGTTGTTGTTTATCCTCATTAGTGTTACCCCGTGAACACGTCCCCATTGTGACGAAACGTCGGGAGGAGACGCTCTGACGTTGCCGCGTTTACCAGGTGTAAGGATCCGGATATCCGGACGCACGCCTATACACAGTCCGGCCGGCTGTGTTTTTTTACCTTGTACCTGATTTTATGTCCGCTTGATGCCTATTTCTTTCTTTGGAAATGTAAGTAAGCATTTGGCTTTCTTTATGCTACAATAAACCAGCGCAGTATTACACTATATTCCTCTCTTGGTGTTTCCTTTGCATCTATGGAGCCTGGATTCTATTGGTGAATATTCATTTATGGATACTGCTGGTTGAAGATTACCCTGTATGTTGCTGCTGGATTTGATATTCATGCCTAATTTTTACTGAATTCTGGTAAGAGTCAGTACTATCTGTGGTGGAGGTCTCCTGTTGGTCTAAACACAGCGTGGTTGATATCACTGTTAGTCGGAAGATTCTTTTTCATCACACACCTGCGGACTACTTTAACCTTTTGGCTCACTTGGACTGTCAATATGTTGTATTCATTTAGATATATTTGTGTCGCTTAGTGGTTATATGTTAATTGCACTTCTTCATGAATGGTGCTTATCACTATATATTTAACTATTTGGTTTAACTAGTCACAGGATTTTCACTATTTTTAGATTTTTTATTTTTTGAACTAGCGCGACTTCTTTTTTCTCATTATGCTTGTCTGTGCTGTATGGCACACTTAAGACGCGGCTGGTATTTATTTATTTATTTTTTATTTTTTATTTTTTGCACTTTATGCTGGGTCTGCGCAACAATCTTCCCTTTTTTTAGTGTTACACACTCGGCTTTTGTTTATTCTGAGTTTATCAATGTCACACACCCAGCTGTTGTGTATCCTCGTTGTATCCATCAATGTCACTCATTCGGTTGTTGTGCATCCTCAGTGTATCATTGTCATTCATTTGGTTGTTGTGTTTCCTCAGTGTATCATTGTCATTCATTTGGTTGTTGTGTTTCCTCAGTGTATCATTGTCATTCATTTGGTTGTTGTGTTTCCTCAGTGTATCAATGTCACACACCTGGCTTTTTGTATTCTAATTGTATCAATATTACACACCCAGATGTTGTGTATCATATTCGGTTGTTGTTTATCCTCAATGTATCATGGCCACACACTGCCTGTTTTGCATTCTGATTGTATCAGTGTCACACTCTAGGCTGTTTGTATTTTTTTTACTGTATCAATATCACACACCTGGCTGTTGCATATCTTCAGTGTATCAGTGTCACACACCAACTGTTGTGTATCCTCGGTGCATCAGTGTCACACAACCAGCTGTTGTGTATCCTCAGTGTATCAGTGTCACACAACCAGCTGTTGTGTATCCTCATTGTATCAGTGTCACACAACCAGCTGTTGTGTATCCTCAGTGTATCAGTGTCACACAACCAGCTGTTGTGTATCCTCATTGTATCAGTGTCACACACCTATCTGTTGTGTATCCTGTATCAGTGTCACACAACCAGCTGTTGTGTATCCTTTATCAGTGTCAAACACCAACGGTTGTGTATCCTCAGTGTATCAATGTCACACACCTGGCTGTTGTGTATCCTCGGTGTATCAGTGTCACACACCCAGCTGTTGTGTATCCTCAGTGTATCAGTGACACACACCTAGCTGTTGTGTATACTGTAACAGTGTCACACTCCAAGCTGTTGTGTATCCTGTATCAGTGTCACACACCTGGCTGTTGTGTATCCTGTATCAGTGTCACACACCTGGCTGTTGTGTATCCTGTATCAGTGTCACAGACTCGTTTGCATTTGTGCAGTCTCTGAAAAGTGAACCATGGCGCAAGACTTTTTGGAGAATGGTTAAGTAGCAGCATTTTTTCCCCCCTTTGAACAGGAAACACAGCGCCACAACTGCGAGCCAAGCTTTTGACTCCGGGTGGCAGCGTGGCCCCGTTCAACTGAGTGGGTCGCACTGGGCAGCAGAACCAATCACCAAACACAACATAGGGTATCATGACTGCTGAGGGGCAATGGGCCTAGGCACGAACCGACTGTAGACATAATGGAATAAACCACCCCTTGCCCTTACCCCATATTAAGAAACCACACACACAACCAATAGTTTGGAAAGGGCAAGGCCACAGCTCTTGCAGCCTTCATTTTTGCTGCGCCATGACTGTAGTATCGGGGTACTTACATGATCAAGAGCCATGTTAACTGGGAGGACGGGCAGCAGTAAAACCACAGCTCAGCTACCGAATTGTACCGCTACCTGTGTAAGCCGAGCCTTTCAGGCTTTGGATACCTCCATTCTATTAGGTATATTCAGAAAGAGTTAGGCCGGCTTATCAGTAGATAAGCCGACCTAACTCAGAATCTACGCCGACCTATGTTTAAGCGTATGCTCAAACAGAGATACGCTTAAACATATCTAAGATAGGACGGCTTGCGCCGTCCTATCTTAGATTGCAATATTTCGGATGGCCGCTAGGTGGCGCTTCCATTGCGGTCGGAGTAGAATATGTAAATTAGTTGATACGCCGATTCACGAACGTACGCCCGGCCGCCGCAGTAGTTTTACGCCGTTTCCGTAAGGCATTAGCAGGCCTAAAGTTATTCCATCTATTAGGTGGAATAACAATGTTAAAGTATGGCCGCCGTTCCCGCCACGAGATTCGAATTTTTTACGTTGTTTGCGTAAGTTGTCCGCGAATCGGGATTTACGTTGTTTACGTCCACGTCTAAATCAATAGGCCCGTACGGCGTACTTAGCCTCAATGCACCCTGGGAAATGTAGGCACCCGGCGCATGCGCATTAAGAAAAAAAGTAAAAAACACGAGGTCAAGCCTCATTACCATAAAACACGCCCCCCTCCAAGACATTTGAATTTGGCGCCCTTACGCCCGCCCGCTTTAGGCTACGCCGCCGTATATTAGCAGGCAAGTACATTGAGAATCATGTACTTGCCTAGCTAACTTACGGCGGCGTAGCCTAAACACGCTAAGCTACGCCGCCGTAACTGTAGGCTCTTGTACCTGAATCTATCTATTAGTATTACTCACGTCTATCTGTTGGTGTCACGCACATTAGTCTGTTCCTGCCACACTCACAGACTTGTACCTTTTACCCGTCACTCACACAGGAAAGTGACATCCTCAATCACTGTCACAGATGGAAATTCTGTTCTCTGTATATTAGTGTCACGCCAACAGCTGCCGCGTCTCCTCTGCCTATTACAGCCGCGCACACCGCAGAGTTTTGTCTATTATTAGTGTCCCACACACAGCTGTATATCCTGTCAATTAGCGCAATGCATACATGGGAGACGTGTCCTCAGCATGTCATTGTCACACACACACACACACACACGGGAGACACGCAGCTTTCATCTATTAATGTCACAAAGAAAACAACTGTATTCTCTATTATTTATAAAAATAGTCAAATTATTTGATTTTCCCAGATTTGCTACTGATTATAAAATTTTGATGTGGAGAAATATTCTATAAAAGAGTGTAAAAAGCAGCCAAAAGTAGCAAAAAATAAATAAAAAAAGTGTCATTCTAGCCAAAACCGTTACCTATTAGTTATGGATAGAGTTATGGATTTTTTTTTACTGTTTAAAGCGGAGCTCCACCCAAAATGGGAAACTCCACTTGTCCGCTTCCTCCTCTCCCTCCGCTGCTATTTGGCACCTTTTGGGGGGGCCAAAACCAATCCTGGCACCTTACCACATGATTAGCTGTCAGCCAATGACAGCTGATCACTTGATGTTAACAGAAGATCGGTAATCATGCTCACGTAAGGGGGGGGAAAAGCCGATCAAGGCTTCTGTCAGAGGCACATAGGTCCCTCCCACAGAGAGCTGCGGCTGCCTCATCTGTGCCCACCAGTGCCACCTGCCAGTGCCACCTATCAGTACCCAGCAGTGCCACCTACCAATGCCCACAGTGCCACCTACCTTTGCCCAACAGTGCCACCTATCAATGGTTACCAGTGCTTCTAATCAATGCCCATTAGTGCCTCATCAGTGACACTGATTAGTGCTGCCTATCAGTGTCACCTACCAGGGCCCATTAGTGATCATCAGTGCCACCTATCAGTGTGTTTCAGTGCCGCCCATTAGTACAGGCACCATCAGATGGATGGTCAATTAGCCACAGCTCAAGGAACTCTCGAGAAGCTCAAGAAAACGTGCTTTATGTTCACACTTTTAAAGAGTAAACCCACCTTAAATTTCGTTTTAGTGTTTAGTAGATGCTGGAATGTTAAACCCCTGATAATTTCCTAAATCTTTTCCTCAATCTATTAGTAAGGCATTTACATTAAGTCCCTGGGTCTGCACATCCATTATGGGGGGCACCTCCCATCCTTGTTGGATTTTGAATCAATTTTATTTTATATTGTGCGAATATGTAACAGGAGGATCTGGAACTCTCAAATGTGAATCAGAATACCCAAAAATTCCAGCTGGACAAAAACAGAGTTGGGAATTGTGGCAAGGAGATCTAACTGTTGTAAAATCCAAGACATATAAAAAGCTGAGGACCAACATTGCCCACCGACATCTGTTCTGGGTAGACTGATCCTATAAGTGTGACCATAGATGAGAAGGTATTTCCAAGAGTATGCCAAAATTGAAAAGGTCTTTCACAAAGCCTCCAAGAAATGAGAAGGTATTTCCAGAAACACGTAGGTAAATATCTGCCTGCTCTTGAATTGGGAATTATGGCAAGGAGATCAAACTGTTGGAGCATTTCAGATGTATAAGAAGCCATAAAACAACATAGCCCACCAGGTTCAACCTTTAACTACAACGTCTCTTCTAAGTGGACTGACCCTTCAAGGGTGGCCGTAGATGAGAAGGTGTTTCCCAGAGCATGCAAGAGATGAGAAGGAATTTCCCAAAGCATCCAAGAGATGAGAAGGTCTTTTTCAAAGCATCTAAGAGATAAGAAGGTATTTCTCAGAGCACCCAAGAAATGAGAAGGTATTAATGGTATGGAAGGTATAAATGAGAACAATTAGGGAAATATCTGCCTGTTATTGAATTGGGAATTATGGCAAGGAGATCTAACTGTTGGAGCATCTGAGATGTATAAGAAGCCAGGGGCCAATGTTGCCCAGTAGGTTTGATCTTCAACTACAACATCTTTTCTAGGTGGACTGACTTTTCAAGGATGGCTGTAGATGAGCAGGTATTTCCCAGAGCATCCAAAAGGTGAGATTACATTTCCCAGAACATCCAAGAGATGAGAATAAATTTCCCAGAACAAGTGAGGAAATATCTGCCTGTTCTTGAATTGGGAATTATGGCAAGGAGATCTAAATGTTGGAGCATCTGAGATGTATAAGAAGCCAGGAACCAACATAGCCTACCAGGTTCAACCTTTAACTACAATGTCTCTTCTAGGTGGACTGACCCTTCAAGGGTGGCCGTAGATGAGAAGGTATTCCCCAGAGCATGCAAGAGATAAGAAGGAATTCCCCAAAGCATCCAAGAGATAAGAAGGTTTTTTCCAAAGCATCTAAGAGATAAGAAGGTAATTCTCAGAGCACCCAAGGAATGAGAAGATATTAATGGTATGGAAGGTATAAATGAGAACAATTAGGGAAATAGCTGCCTGTTATTGAATTGGGAATTATGGAAAGGAGATCTGTTGGAGCATCTGAGATGTATAAGAAGCCAAGGGCCAACGTTGTCCAGTAGTTTTGACCTTCAATTACAACATCTTTTCCAGGTGGACTGACCTTTCAAGGATGGCTGTAGATGAGCAGGTATTTCCCAGAGCATCCAAGATAGATTTCCCAGAACATCCAAGAGATGAGAAGGTATTTCCTGGAATAAGTAAGGAAATATCTGCCTGAATTGGGTATTATGGCAAAGAGAACTAACTGTTGGAGCATCTGAGGTGTGTATAAGAAGCCAGGAATCAATGTAGACCACCAAGTTCAACCTTTAACTACAACATTTCTTTCAGATGGACTGATGCTTCAAGGGTAGCCATTAATGAAAAGGGTTTTCCCAGAGCATGCAAGAAATAATAAAGTATTTCCCAACCTTTTTTTCAGTCAAGTAAAATTCTGCACAATGTTGAGGCACCCCATTTTAAAATGATAAAAACGAAACGAATAGTTTTACATAATGCAGCAATATCCACACACATAAGAAACCCAACGTTAAAGGTTATTTAGTATTCCAAAGCTAAACACGCTTTTGCACAAAGGTACTGACTAGTATTCCAATGTTTCTCTTCCTCGCTCAGCTAATGTGACCCCAGTGCTGACAGAAAGGGAAAAGTGTGGGACAAAAAGGATGCTGTGCAAGTGCCTCCTTATCAACCAAGGTTGTTAGGAGTCCAGAGAATAGAAGGTTGTAATGGTGCAAAACCTGTGGCTTTGTCTAACTAAAAGGCAGGCTCCACCCTCTGGTTTGTATATACTTTTTGGGCAATTTTGAGGAATTTTCTAAGGCACCCCTGAAGAAACCAGAAGGCATCCCAGGGCACCGTGGTTGAAAAAAGCTATCCTAGAGCATCTAAAACGATCTAGAGCATCCAAGAAACAATCCTAGAGCATCCAAGAAACAACCTTAGAGCATCCAAGAAACAACCTTAGAGCATCCAAGAAACAATCCTAGAGCATCTAAGAAACAATCCTAGAGCATCCAAGAAACAACCTTAGAGCATCCAAGAAACAACCTTAGAGCATCCAAGAAACAATCCTAGAGCATCAAAAAAAATGGGCACGGTGGTTGAAAAAGGCTATTCTAGAGCATCCAAGAAACGATTCTAGAGCATCCAAGAAACACTTCTAGAGCATCCAAGAAACGGTCCTAGAGCATCCAAGAAACGATTCTAGAGCTTTCAAGAAACGATCCTAGAGCATCCAAGAAACAATTCTAGAGCATCTAAAAAACGATCCTAGAGCATCCAAGAAACAATTCTAGAGCTTTCAAGAAATGATCCTAGAGCATCCAAGAAATAATCCTAAAGCATCCAAGAAACGATCCTAGAGCATCCAAGAAATATTCCTAGAGCATCCAAGAATCAATCCTAGAGCATCCAAGAAACGATCCTAGAGCATCCAAAAAACAATCCTAGAGCATCCAAGAAACAATCCTAGAGCATCCAAGAAACGATCCTATAGCATCCAAAAAACGATCCTAGAGCATCCAAAAAACATTCCTAGAGCATCCAAGAAACGATCCTAGTACTTCAAGGAAACAATCCTAGAGCATCCAAGAAACGATCCTAGAGCATCCAAGAAACGATCCTAGAGCATCCAAAAAACGATCCTAGAGCATCCAAGAAACGATCCTAGTGCTTCCAGAAAAAAATCCTAGCGCATCCAAGAAACAATTCTAGAGCATCCAAGAAACAATTCTAGAGCATCTAAGAAACGATCCTAGAGCATCCAAGAAACGATTCTAGAGCATCCAAGAAACAATTCTAGAGCATTCAAGAAAAGATCCTAGAGCATCCAAGAAATATTCCTAGAGCATCCAAGAATCAATCCTAGAACATCCAAGAAACGATTCTAGAGCTTTCAAGAAATGATCCTAGAGCATCCAAGAATCAATCCTAGAGCATCCAAGAAACGATCCTAAAGCATCCAAGAAACGATCCTAAAGCATCCAAGAAACGATCCTAGAGCATCAAAGAAACAATCCTAGAGCATCCAAAAAACGATCCTACAATCCTAGAGCATCCAAGAAACAATCCTAGAGCATCCAAGAAACGATCCTAGTGCTCCCAGAAAACGATCCTAGAGCATCCAAAAAATAGTTATAGAGTATCCAAGAAACGATCCTAGAGCATGCAAAAAACAATCCTAGAGCATGCAAATAACGATCACGTATTTCCCAGAGCAAGTAGGGAAATATCTGTTTGTTCTTGAGAAAACTGCAAAAGCACCAGGACCAATAGTGTGACAACCAGTACAAAGGGAATTTTGATCCATAGCTCATTGACAGAGGTTGAAAGTTAGAGAATCTCCCTGTGCAATAACAAGCACCTCACCTTGCCTACGGCACCAATTATCACCCTCCAACAGTTCATAAATGCCTCGATAATCCCAATCGATGCCTGAAATTCAAGAGTGTGTCTTGTAATGACAGGGCTGTCCACTGCTGCCCTATGATAGGTGTTCTCTCTGTGTCTCGGTGTCACACGGGAGGCGTGCATCTTCCCTCTATCATTGTCACACTGCAGTCTAGTGTGAGTGTGTTTTTTTTTTTTTTTATTGTTTTTTTTTTGTCAACTACTATCCCACACACCAAAGAAATACATATCCATACAACACAAAGAGTGGATTACAGAGAAGATCCATCAGTCTGGCAGGAAATAATTAAATGCTGTTGTATACTAAAAAAAAAAAGGCATCCTGACTGTGAAAGCCAAAAGAGATCTTCCCATTTTATTTACAGAAATGTCACAGCAGCAGTCAGTGCGGCTCGCTTGTCACAGTAACTGAGAGTTATAAGTTGCAATCAGCTGCTCCCTCCGCTCTGACAATTAGATGCAGTTAGACAGCTGGGCTTCAGCTAGGCTTGGGCAGAGGAGAGAGAGGGAAGAGGAGAAGCAAAGTCAGCACCAGGGACAGAGCCTGACAAACCGCCTGTCACAGCTCTCCTCCCCCTCCCCCACCTCCGCTTACAAGACGCTGCTAAACCTGACGTCCTCTCACCGCAGGAGAACTACAATTCCCAGACAGATTATCTTATCTTCATAGAATCACATTGCCCACATTTATTTAAAGTGCCATCCTTAGCTTAACCACTTAAACCACGAGCCTGTTTATCAGATTCGGTGTTTACAAGACTAAAACATTTTTTTTTGCTAGAAAATTACTTAAAACCCCCAAAAATTATATATATATTTTTTTCTAACACCCTAGAGAATAAAATGGCAGTCATTGCAATACTTTTTGTCACACCGTATTTGTGCAGCGGTCTTACAAGCGCACTTTTTTTGGAAAAAAAAACACTTTTTTGAATTAAAAAATAAGACAACAATAAATTTTGCCCAATTTTTTTATATATTGTGAAAGATAATGTTACGCCGAGTAAAATGATACCCAACATGTCACGCTTAAAAATTGCGCCTGCTCGTGGCATGGCGTCAAACTTTTACCCATAAAAATCTCGATAGGCGACATTTAAAAAATTCTATAGGTTGCATTTTTTGAGCTACAGAGGAGGTCTGGGGCTAGAATTATTGCTCTTGCTCTAACGATCGCGGCGATACCTCACTTGTGTGGTTTGAACACCGTTTTCATATGCGGGCGCTACTCGCGTATGCGTTCGCTTCTGCGCGCGAGCTCGTCGGGACGGAGCGCTTTAAAATATTTTTTCTTATTTATTATTATTGATTTTATAGTTTTTTACACTGAAATAATAAAAAAATAAAATGTATCACTTTTATTCCTATTACAAGGAATGTAAACATCCCTTGTAATAGAAAAAAAGCATGACAGGTCCTCTTAAATATGAGATCTGGGGTCAAAAAGATATCACATCTCATATTTAGACTTAAATGCAATAAAAGAAAAAAAAAATTGTCATTTAAAAAAATGACAACAAAAAAATTGTCTCTTTAAGACGCTGGGCGGGACTGATGTTTTGACGTCACTTCCGCCCAGAAAATCTATGAGGACGGGTGGGGGCCATCTTGCCCTCACTCGAGTCCTCACACACTAGCCAGCAGCATCCGATCTCCTCCGCCGCTACCGACGGCTCCGGTAAGCGGCGGAGGGCGCGGGAGAGCGGCGGGCCCTCTCCCGCCACCGATAACGGTGAATCCGCCGCGGAGACCGCCGTTATCGTTTACACGGCCGCCCACTGAAAAGATGGATACCTCGGTTGTGGCAGCAGCTGCTGCCGTTACCGAGATATCCATCTTTAAAAAGAGAACGTACATATACAGTGGGCGGTCGGGAAGTGGAAAGGGGTTGTAAAGGTACATTTTTTTCCCCTAAATAGCTTCCTTTACCTTAGTGCAGTACTCCGTTACTTACCTCATCCTTCCATTTTGCTTTTAAATGTCCTTATTTCTTTTGAGAAATCCTCACTTGCTGTTCTTCTGTCTGTAACTCCACACAGTAATGCAAGGCTTTCGCCCTGGTGTGGAGTGTCGTGCTCGCCCCCTCCCTTGGACTATATGAGAGTCAGGACGCCCACTAACACACAGCTCCTTTCTCTATCTGCAACGTAGAGAGCGTCCTGAAAAAAGCATTACAGGTCCTCTTACATATGAGATCTGGGGTCAAAAAGACCTCACATCTCTGGGAAATACGTGATCTAAGACTAAAATGCAATAAAAAAACAAACAAAAAATGTTGTCATTTGAAAAGATGTCAACAAAAAAATGTGCCTTTAAGACGCATGGGCGGAAATGACGTTTTGACGTCGCTTCAGCCCTGCTATGGTATGGAGAAGGGTGGGGGCCATCTTGCCCTCACTCATATCCATGCCACAGAGGGAGAAGGACCCAATCGCCTCCTCTGCTACCGACAGCTCTGGTAAGCGGCAGAGGGCGCGGGAGAGCGGCGGGAGGGGGGGCCCTCGGACTACAGGAGAGTCAGGTAGCCCACTAACACACAGCTCCTTTCTCTATCTGCATCGTAGAGAGCGTCCTGACTCTCCGTAGTCCAAGTAAGGGGGAGAGCACGACACTCACCTTAATGCACTAGGATGCATTAAAGCGGTGGTTCCCCTAAAAATAAAATGTTGACATCGCATTTAGCAAATAAATTACAGTTAGAATCGGGTTGTTTTATTTAAAAAATACCTCCGTACGTATCGTTTCCATTATTCGGTCCCACCGCCACTTCCGGGTACGATGCAGGCGGTGGGCGTTCCTAATTGATTGACAGGCATCCGAACGACGCATCCATCGCGTCACGAGATGCCGAAAAAAGCCGAACGTCGGTGCGGCTCTATACGGCGCATGCGCACCGACGTTCGGCTTTTTCCGGCATCTTGTGACGCGATGGATGCGTCGTTCGGATGCCTGTCAATCAATTAGGAACGCCCACCGCCTGCATCGTACCCGGAAGTGGCGGTGGGACCGAATAATGGAAACGATACGTACGGAGGTATTTTTTAAATAAAACAACCCGAATCTAACTGTAATTTATTTGCTAAATGCGATGTCAACATTTTATTTTTAGGGGAACCACCGCTTTAAGGTGAAAAAACATGCAGGTTTACAACCCCTTTAACCCCCAACTCTTAAAAAAAAAACAATATTCAACATACAAACCCTAACACAAAGTAAATAATTATTATTATTATTATTATTATTATTATTAATAATGATAATAATACATTATTATTGTTGTTACTTTTATCAATAATAATAATTATAATAATGTATTTTTGTTCAGGTTTAAAAAACATACTAACCCTAACACAAAATATATACATTTATTATTATTATTAGTATTATTAATAATAATAATAATAATTATGGGCCAGATCCACATACAATTAGATAGGCGCAGTGTATGTGAGATACGCTATGCCGCTGCAACTTACTTTTTAATTCTTTGAATCCACAAAGAATTTGCGCCGTAAGTTACGGCGTAGTGTATCTCTCAGCGCGCAATTCAAATCGGCGAGTAGGGGGCGTGTTTCATTTAAATGAAGCGCGTCCCCGTGCCGAATGAACTGCGCATGCGCCGTCCCTAAATTTCCCGCCGTGCATTGCACTAAATGACGTCGCAACAACGTAATTTTTTTTACTTAGTCGTGAATTACGTCCATCCCTATTCACGGACGACTTACGCAAAAAAAAAAAATTCAAATTTCAACGCGGGAACGATGGCCATACTTAACATGGCAAGTCTAACTATACGCCGCAAAATACCAGCTTTAACTATACGCCGGAAAAGGCCGACTAGAGACGACGTAAGAAAATGCGACGGCCACGCGTACGTTCGTGGATCGTCGGAAATAGCTAATTTGCATACCCGACGCGGAAAACGACGCAAATTCCACCCAGCGGATGCCGAAGTATTGCATCTACGATCCGAAGGCGTACGAAGCTGTACGCCTGTCGGATCGAACCCAGATGCCGTCGTATCTTGGTTTGAGGATTCAAACTAAAGATACGACGCGGGAAATTTGAAAGTACGCCGGCGTATCTACTGTACTCTCTCTGTGGATCTGGCCCTATGTATTTACATTTTTTTTAAAGGTTAGGGGTTAATTATTATTTATTTATGTATTATTATATCATATTACTTTATTTATGATAATAGTTATTTGTGTATTTATTTTACATTTATTTATTCATATATTACAATTTGCTGTGCTTCCTTTAACCTCTTGACCACTGGGCACTTAAACCCCCTTCCTAACCAGACCAATTTTCAGCTTTCCGTGCTCTCACAATTTGAATGACAATAACTCAGTCATACAACATTGTACCCGTCTGAAATTGTTGTCCTTTTTTTCACACAAATAGAGCTTTCTTTTGGTGGTATTTGATCACCTCTGCGGTTTTTATTTTTTGCACTATAAAAGAAAAAAGACCGAAAATTCTGTAAAAATTGCAGAATGGGGGGGGGGTATTGCAGAGTGTGGGGGGGTATTGCAGAGTGTGGGGGGGTATTGCAGAGTGTGGGGGGGTATCGCAGAGTGTGGGGGGGTATCGCAGAGTGTAGGGGGGTATCGCAGAGTGTAGGGGGGTATCGCAGAGTGTAGGGGGGTATCGCAGAGTGTAGGGGGGTATCGCAGAGTGTAGGGGGGGTATCGCAGAGTGTAGGGGGGTATCGCAGAGTGTAGGGGGGTATCGCAGAGTGTAGGGGGTATCGCAGAGTGTAGGGGGGTATCGCAGAGTGTGGGGGGGTATCGCAGAGTGTGGGGGGGGTATTGCAGAGTGTGGGGGGTATTGCAGAGTATGGGGGGTATTGCACATAGTAGGGGTGATATTGCAGAGTATTGCGCAGATCCAGCCCACAGCAGCTGCTGCTGACACCCCGCGCTCCCCCCCCCCCTCCTCTCACACTGTACCGATCGATCGGTACAGAGAGGAGAGGGAGGAACCGGCGTCTTTACATGACGCTGGTT
Source organism: Rana temporaria (assembly GCF_905171775.1). Classification (NCBI taxonomy): domain Eukaryota; kingdom Metazoa; phylum Chordata; class Amphibia; order Anura; family Ranidae; genus Rana; species Rana temporaria. The sequence continues at coordinate 18,005,653 of NC_053498.1, read as the reverse complement.
TGTTTACAAGTGATCGCTCCGTCATTTGACGGAGCGATCACGTGGTAAACCGCCGCTATCAGCGGCGATTTACCGCGATCTGTGAAGCGCCGGGTCTTCTAGACCCGGCGCTCACAGATGATTCCGGGAGCGCGCCCCAGGGGGCGCGCGAGTGAAGCATTCTGGGAGGACGTCCCAGGGACGTCGTCCCGGAATAACTCCACTGCGCTGTAGCAGTAAAATCGCTATGGCGCGGTGGGGAAAAGGTTAATTTCTACGGGAATCTGTCCAATTTGAGCTTCAGAACTTTTTTGAGCTTCAGGCGCTTGGCAGGCTCCTTGGAGTGGAGATGTGAACCAATAATTGATTTTTTTTTTCTCCTCCAGCTATTTGAAGCTTCGAGCTACAAAACCCATGTGTGAATGGGGCCTTAATCTGGGGGGAGGGGAGGGTAATACTATACTAGCATATTTAGATGCACTAACAAATTGAAGCCAAGCTCCACCTCACATTTTAAAATCAGTTTTAGAAAACAGTTTTTTTTCCCCCCTTTTTCGATAAAGCTTTTACATAAAAAAATATAAGCTGATCATTGTAACCACTCCTGTCAGTGATAAATGGTTTGTCTCATCCCTCTAACTGTTACATCTGCAGGACAGCTTGGTCTGCTGAAAAACAACAGACTTACTGGCTGGATAATCAGGTGAAAATAAATGAAAGGAAGCCTGAAAAATGTAAACGAATGCAGCCACCACATCTAAGACTTGGTGAACTGCAGTATAATAAATGTCTGCTTTTGGGTTTAATACTACTATACCACTTGCCGCCCGCCCACCGTTTAAATGACGGTGGGACAATGCGGCTCTCATGCTGGATGGACGTCATATGAAGACGAACCCGAACGGCCGCTCCAACCTCAGCCAGTCTCATGTAAACAAGAAAGTGCCAGTAATCTGCGCTCCTTGCCCGACACACTGACAGACTGTGTGGCGAGAAGAGCCGATCAGTGGCATCTCCTTGCAGGGGACAGTGAGAGATGTAATCAGGGCACATATGATCAGTGCCCTGATTACATTAGAGTGCCACCAGTGCCAGCAACCATTGCCCACCAGTGGCAGCAACTCCAAAGACATGCTGGTAGGTTAATTGGATCCTGTCCAAATTGGCCCAGTATATACTGTATGTATATATGTGTACGACTGTGTCCCAAGCGTGTCGAGATCCTACTGGGTAAATGACTGCACCAGCCAGGAAGACACTGTAAGCAAAAAGCGCCTAGAGGCGATTCAGTTTTCATGTAGCACTATACAAGTCACTCATATATTCAGTACCAACCAGTGCCAGCAATCGATGCCGACCAGTGCCCACCACAGCCAGAAATCAGTGTCCATTAGTGATGCCGGTCAGTGCTGGCGTTCAGTGCTGCCTATCAGTGATGCCCATCAATGCCCATCAGTAAAGCCCATCAATGCCTATCAGTGCTGCCCATCAGTGACCATTAGTGCTCATCAGTGCCGCTTATCCATGCCGCCTATCAGTGCCCACCAGTTCCAGCTATCAGAGCCTGTCAGTGCCACCTATCAGTGACTACCAGTGCCACCTATCAATGCCCACCAGTGCCACCTATCAATGCTCACCATTGCTCATCAGTGCCACATATCAGTGCCCATAAGTGCAGAATATTAGTGCCTCCTCATCAGTGCCACCTCATCAGTGACCAGAAGTGTCACCTCATCAGCGCACATCAGTGAAGGAGAAAAATTACTGACAGAAACGAAAGAAAAAAAAAATATTTGAATATTTTTGGTCTTTTTTTTTTTTGGGAAAAAAAATTCCAGCAGTGATACCACGAAAAGAAAGCTCTATTTGTTTGAAGAAAATTATGAAAAAAAATTCACATGGGTACAGTGTAGCATGACCACGCAATTGTCATATAAAGTGTGACAGTGCTGAAAGCTGAAAATTGGCCTGGGCAGGAAGGGGGTGAAAGTGCCCGGTAGATAAGTGGTTAAAGAGACTGAACTAGATTCAAGTAGCTCGTCAATTTTTTTTTTTTCGGCGTAGAGCATCTCATATGCGATACGCCGACGTAAAATAGGGCGCCCAGACCATTATTCACAAAGGTCTGGCGCCGTACGTTGCGCCGGCGTAGTGTAACTAGGCAGGCGCAAGCCCGCCTAATTCAAATGTGGAAGGTAGTGGGCGTGTTGTATTCAAAGTAGTTGTGACCCCATGTAAATTTATTCACTAACGATCCGCGCATGCTCAGAGTCACGTCTCATATACTCCCTAAGTTACATTGGCTCAATGCTTTCGACGTGAACGTAACCTACACACAGCCCCATTCACGCACCACTTGCGTAAACGACGTAAAATTTGACGGCTGCTCCGACGTCCATACTTTAACATTGGCTGCGCCTCATATAGCAGGGGTAACGTTACGCCGGACGTAAGCCTTACGTAAACAGCGTAGCGGGCGCAAGTACGTTTGTGAATCGGCGTATCTAGGTCATTTACATATTCTACGCGGAAATCTACGGAAGCGCCCCTAGTGGCCAGCGTAAATAGACAGCTAAGATACGATGGCGTAGGAGACTTACGCCGCTCGTATCTTAGCAACATTTAAGCGTATCTCAGTTTGAGCATACGCTTAAATATACGACCGCGCGGATTCGGAGTTACGACGGCGTATCTACTGATACGCCCGTCGTAACTGTACCTGAATCTAGCTCACAGTCTCCAAAAATAATTGAACATAATGAGAGAGATTTACTAAAACTGGTGCCCAGAGAATCTGGTGCAGCTGCTCATAGTAATCAATCAGCGTCCAAGTTTTATTGTCAAAGCTTCATTGAACAAGCTGAAGTTGGACGCTGATTGGTTACTATGCACAGCTGCACCAGATTCTCTGGGCTCCAGTTTTAGTAAATCTCCCCCAAAGTTCCCTGCAGACGTAGTGTACTCTCTTCTCTCGTGTTCTGCAGTAATGTAAAGGTCAGAGATGGGTGCTATGGCGCGTGGCGGAGAACGCAGGTACCCAACACTCCCAGAAGAGTCTTACAGAGGCTGTAGCAGTGAAATAGAGGGGAGACGCGGTCTGCCGGAGAGGTCAGTATAAGAGCTCTTCTATTACAGAATATTTGGGTTTTATTTCGTTTTTTTGAACTTACAAAGCCTCTATATCCACTTGTCATCCACACATTGTACATAAATATCGGTGACTTCAAGTCAAAGCAAGCAAGCTGTAGCCGTGGGCTTGGTACTGTTTTTCTCTCTTTTTTTTCCAATTCTTTATTTACATAAAAGAACAAAGCATGCATCAGAGCAATGTACAACAGAATAGGTGCAATATCTCACATAATACAGAGGCGATTCAAAGTAGCATGATGTTATAAAGTGAAATACAGAAATGCAAGATAAGGAAGTCCCGGAAATAAAAAAAAAAAGAAGAAAAATTAGCGGAGGGACAGCATGACAGGGGTGGACAGTAAGCAGGGCCGGTGCTACTACTAGGCAAACTAGGCAGCCGTCTAGGGCGCACTGCTGCCTAAGGGCGCTGGCCACTGGTGTTCCTACTCTCTTCTCTCTGAAGCAAGCAACTAAGCTTCAGCATCAGCAGGCAGCCACCGCTCCGTTCGTACATAGTGTCAGAGGCGCAGTGGCGGCGGACTGTGTCCCAACTCCTGAATGAATGGAAGCAAGCAAACATTCATTGATGGGCACGGGCAGGCTACATTTGATGGGCGCTGGTGACCCTGAAAATCAGGGCAAAGTCGTGGGTGCCCGATATACGCCGATACCCGCTTCCCGCGCTGTGTTTGAACCACTGTGCCGGCATATACCAAGCGCAGTACACTCGGGTATAGTCGGGCAGGCTCGGCTCCTCTCACGGTCACGTCCTGTGCGTCCTTTACGCGAGAGGAGCCGAGCCTGGCCGACTATACCCGAGTGTACTGCGCTCGGTATATGCCGGCGCAGTGGTTCAAACTCAGCACGGGAAGCGGGGATCGAGCGGGGAGGACACCACGATGGCTGCAGAAGGAAGCCGGACCGGACGAGGCCACTGATGGACGACGGGCAAGACACCGACGAGGAGCATTCAAACTGTAAGTATTTTTTTTTCCAGGAATTTTTCTTCAAGTTCGGGGGTGCGCGCTATGCGCCAGGGCGCGCAATAGGCCGATAAATACGGTATGTTATTTATTTGAAGTTATGTATTTTGTTAAATAAAAGGCTGCTATGGCCATTTTACTCCAAAATACCTTTGTCATGTCTTTTATTGGGTAATTTGGGGGTTATGGTCTAGCAGGTTTGGGCAATGCTGGAGGTTATCTGTCCTTCACATGTCATGCTGACATCACTAAAACCCATGTTAATTTCTCACTTCCAAAAATATGCAGGTTAGTTTAGACAATATGCCAGAGTTTACTCGGGCGGACGCCTCAGTCTTTTAAGGAACAAGAACAGAGAAACGAACAGTGGTGGCTGGGGCTAAATATTTTGGGGGGGGGTGGCAAACTAATGCTGGACGGGAGACAGACGGTAAGGCGGCGATCGCCCAAAAGCACCCCACCCCGCAGGAGACGGTCTCCCAGTAGGGAGACTGCATGTGACAATGGGGCCAAGGCATGAGAGGGAGCTGGGCTGTGGCACTGTACCTGGTGCCAGTGAATGCGGTGGAGAGGGCTGTGGGTCCGAGCAAGAAGAAGAGGCCGTGGACACTGGGCGGCAATCTGGCGCCATCTTGGCACCCTCCTCGTGTGGCCTGGGACGGGACCACTGGCAAAGCAAGAGTCTAGGGCTCCCAAGTGGGATGTGTCCGATGAGACCACATTAAACCAGTACTTGCTGCTGCAAGTGGATGCCTCTAGGCTTTATTAATTTGAGCTTATGTGAGTGCAATGTTTGAAGCTGTTTTAATAGAATAAACTTAAAACAATACTGCACCATTTGAGCACTTTGTTTCATTATATATGGAAAGTCCATGATATTGGGTGTCACGTCTTATTGGTGGATATATAACCCTGTAAGGGTTGATGCTGTTTTGCCGAGCATGAGAGTGCAAGGCATTGTCATTTGGTGAGTTTTTAACCAAAGGGGAGTGGAAACACTGAGGCCTCGTACACACGACCGAGTTTCTCGGCAAAAACCAGCAAGAACCTTGCTGGGAGATATTTTTTTGCCGAGGAAACCGGTCGTGTGTACATTTTCGTCGAGGAAACTGTCGAGAACCTCGACGAGCCAAAAAGAGAGCAAGTTCTCTATTTTCTCGACGGGAGTCTGATTTGGCTCGTCGAGTTTCTGGTCGGGCTGGTTTTCGACGAGAAACTCGAACGTCTGTATGCTAAGAAACCCGCGCTTGCTCAGATTAAAGTATGAGACGGGAGTAAAAGTAGCATTTGTAATGGAGATAACACATTTTTAAAGCTGTAACAGACTGAAAATCCTCTCTTACCAAACTTTTATTTAACACGCAAACACATGAGATTGGCAAAAGCAGCCCCAAGAGTTCAGCCAGTGGAATCGAACTTTCCCTGCCGTTGTATGTGTTGTATGTCACCGCGTTTGAGAACGAGGAGATTTTGGCTTGACAGTGTGTACGCAAAGCAAGCTTGTCGAGTTCCTCGACAAGCCTAACAAGAAACTCGACGAAGAAAACGATGTGTTTTGCCCGTCGAGTTTCTCGGTCGTGTGTACGAGGCCTGAGTGCATGCGGTGTGGTAAAAGTTTTGAAGATCCCACATCAGGATATATTTAGCTTCCCTTGTTTAAGACAATCCAGTCTCTTTTATGGACTATTTTTGCACAAACTTTATTATTAGTTGTTTGTTTATGTATTAGTGTTGATCACTTTCACCTGTCACTGGGTTTATTTAATTATACTGTTTAGTGCTACTATTTACGTTAGTTTACACTGTAAATGCTTATTTATATAGATATAAACAAACTTTATTATATCTTAACAAATGACAAAAAAAAAAAGCAGTATATATATATGGACCTCATCAAAAAGAATGACCCATTTTTTAAACACCATCATATATATTAAGCAAACATTATACAAAAAGCTTGTAGTTATGAATATCTATACCAATTTGGACCCAAATACAACGGTTTTATAAATTCTATTCCAATTAAAGTGATTGTAAGGCTTCATTTTTTTTTTTTTAAATAACAAACATATCATACTAACCTCCACTGCGCAGTTCGTTTTCCACAGAGTGGCTCCGATCATCAACTTTTGAGGTCCCTCAGCCTCTTTCGTGGCTCCTCATCATATAAGTGCTTTCCCGGGGGGTTACCTTGCGGGCGCACTCCCGAGTCCAGCATTCAGCCTCCATAGCCACCGAACGTAGGACTCAGCTCCGCCCCCGGCACCCGTGTCATTGGATTTGATTGACAGCAGCGGGAGAGAATGGTTGTGCTGCTATCAATCTATCCGATCAAGAGCCGAGAACCCCAGGCAGAGGAAAAGCACATCTCTGCCGTGGGAAATTCCAGGGCTCAGGTGAGTAAAACGCCTTTAATGTCTATTGATGTTCACATCCCCTTGGTTTTCCTCCTTTTTAATTGTAGCACCCTCTAGTGTGCTACTAGATTAGTGCAGGCAAATTTTTGTATGACTCATGGTTAATTTGTGAGTCTCAAATTAGGTCAGGGTTTACTGCAGGTCAAGTTGGATGACTCAGAGATGTAGGCCTCTTGTACCTTCCCCTGGATCTGGAAGTTTGGAGAAACTACTAGAAGTAAGTGGGCAGAGGCAAGGAGGACTGATCATACTTGAGGGAACTTGGCCATTCCCCAGGCAGCATTTTCTGGCAGGGTGGCTGAGTCAGTCCTTAAATATGGTGGGCCATACCAGCGGGGTAGTCGGGAGGCAGAAGGAGTGCTGAGGATACTGTTGGTGGCCTAGGAGGGGACCTCTGTGTCTGGGGGAGGGGGGTCTTTGCATCCAGGCTAGCTTAGGAAGATCTAACAGCATTTTGGCTTGAGGAGGAATCTTGCTTAAGAAACCGCAGGGAGCAAAGAGAACAGTGTGAGTACATCAGCACACTGTCATATGTAGCAAGTTTTCTGGATGATGGCATTGTGCTTAACCCTTCCTATCCCTTTCCCTGGGAGATCTGAGCAGCTAGGTGGGCTGATGGACAAACAGCCAGGAAGCCTGGTAGTTCCTGCGGTCAGTAGAACTGAAAGCAGTGTCTACAGTGGAGTTGGAGATACTCCTGGATGCAGCTTACAACATATTGTGCTATTTTCTAAAACAGATGAAGAGTTCCTAGTCCTTGAGGGGCTTTTGCTTTTTGATCACCAGAGACTGTCAGTGTCCCCGGGAGGAAGTTGTCCCCGTTTATTTTTTCAGTCAAGCTGGGCCTCCCATAATTCCTATTCCCCATTCAAGTTAAGATTTAACCTCTAACAATTAGGAAGATACAAGTATATAGGGGGTGTACCATCATCCTTGTATTCAAGAAATGATTGTAGGGTTTCAAGAAACCCCCAAAGACCCTGAAACACCCATTCAAGTTATCACTCCTAATAAAATAACAAAACTAACTTCAGAGACTGTTTCTTGTGTCTGGATGGAAGTGAAAAATGCTTGTTGTCTTGTTGTGCAGAAGTAGGGGAACCAATTACCAGCAGCCCCTGTGGGGGGGAGGTAGTGCTGCATAACTAAGAAATATAGTGGTTTGATAATTCACAAAGGTGGCCAATCATCCATTCTGCAGTAAAGAAGAGCAGCGTTCCAAAGCATAACCTGCGATGATATGTAATTTTTCTTTTTCACAGTACCTGATTTTGCCACTATATCCAAATAGTTACATCACTTCTGAGATGTGGAGGCAATGTGGCCGTTCTCACTGTGTTTGGCCAAAATGAATTAAATATGTCAAATGGAGGATCTTGTTTCCCTTCACAAGAGCATGGCAAATTTCTGAAAACGTTGTTCTACTGAGTGAGTGAGTGAGTGAGTGAGAAACTTATATAGCGCAACACATGCGAACTGAACTGGGCGCTTGGTATCCATTCCCTGGGCCCTCAGAAGAGATGGGTCTTAATCTTTCTCCTGAAGGCCAAGTGGTTCACCTCCAACCGGATGCTAGTTGGTAGAGTGTTCCAAAGTCTGGGTCCTTGGACCGCAAATCTTCGTTCTCCTTTGGACTTGTATCTGGTTTTGGGTATCTGGAGTAGATTTTGATTGGTGGATCGCAGAATGCGATTGGTGTTGTGAGCTTTTAGTTTTTCGCATAGATATTGGGGGGCATTTCCCAGAATACACTTATGCGTTAGACAGAGTGCCTTGAACGTGATTCTGTCTTTTACAGGCAACCAGTGAAGGGATCTCAGGGATCTTTGCTCTTTGACATGCTTGAGCACTTCATCATTTGGGATTGGAAAGAAGAGACTTCTAGGCTCCCACCTACTCATGCTCTATGCCAGTGGTCTCCAAAATGTAGCCCTTTGCTTTCCTTTATCCAGGCCCTTCTTCCACTACTCCTCTTACCGATATGAGGCACTACTCATCGCATTGACACCAACAATACGGCACCATTCTATCCACTGACACCAAAAGTGTGGCATAATGCCTCCCACTGACAGCAAGATAGGGGCACAATTCCTTTTATCAATGTCAATGATGGGGCACCATTCTCCCACTAGTACTAATTATGGGACACTATTTCTCTTCCTACTGGCCACAGGCGCTATGTAATTTTTTTTAATCCCACTGAACACCAATCCTGAGGCATTATATACATTGCCTCTAGGGCATTTTGTACTCCCAATGGCCACAGTCTGGCCCAATAATGTCTGAAGGACCTTTGTTCAGATAGTTTGGAGACCCCTGCTCTGCACTTTATACCATCCCCACCTCCCATGTCCCTTCCCATCACCTTCCCTGGACCCTCTATTTTACTGCCTCACTATGACCCACCTGGATCCCCATCCTCCTACTCATACAACACCACCCATCTCCTAAGTAGTTAGTTATTTAAATAATCCATACATCGGAATGTGATTTCCTTCAACACACACACTTTTCACTTCTGTAATCTGTTGTCCTTTGCATTAAGAGATCTTATAGGAAATATTGGATATACTATACCCAGTTTAATTTCTAGATTGTGAGCTCTAACAAGCAGGGCCCTCTGATTCTATTGTACCAAATTGTAATGTAACTGTAATGTCTGCCTTCATTTTGTTAATCACGGTGCAAACTGTTGGCCCTATATAAATCCTGTATAATAATAATATAATAATAATAATAATACCAGAATGTTTATGTGTCAGCCTGCTGGCACATTTGCTGTTGCAAACTGTTCTACATTTTTGCAATCTAAAAGTCTACGGTTGCATTTTTATATATTGCCTTTTGTATAATAAAAGAAGAATAAATTAATAAAAACCTCCCGGATGTGTTTTTGAAAAGCTTTAAAATCCAGTCATTTTTCAACACGGCATATTCAATATATGCATATGGCTTGATTGTATGTCACCTAGAGCAGTAAAGACCTATGCAGGATGTATTTCCTTTCCACAGTGTTTGACTTGCCACTTGTATTCAAACGGTTGAGGATGCTTGGGTATGAAGCAGATAATAACCAGAACAATGGGTTTTGACGACCACAAAGATTGGAATTGCTTCTCCACATAGCATTATTCTATAAATCCATGTGACACACTTCCACAATACTTTGAGTGTAGTGACTCCTATTCATTTGAAAATCCTGTCTCAGCATAAAAGAGAATGGCTTTTTGAATTAGGTAACATGACTTCACAGGCCTCAATAATGGTAATGGCACCACCAGCATATATTCCATACCGCTATAGGATAATCCTGTGCTCCATATGCTAGAATAACTCAACAGGACCTATACAAATCCTATCAGCAGAAAAAACTCCATATACAAAGACGTCCCTGGTCTTTGATGGGCAACATGCAAATATGCAACAGTCTCTTATCAAAAGCATAGCGTTGGTATGAATATGACTTGAAACCTTCAACAGTTATATTGAGTTGATCTTACCCACATCCCAGGTTTAAGACTGCATAGGTGTTATGAACCTGCAGTAATGTTTTATGCCCTGTCTGTCTGCTTAACTCTGGTCTGTGTATCAGTTTAGGGATCGCGCTCTCACACCTGCATGTTTATGTAATCTCTCTCAGCATGGCTCCACCCAACCCTCTAACAGGAAACACTATTTAACCCCATGCACTGAAAGCCAGCATTGCCTGAGCAATAGTGTGTTTAGGCTCCCCCATGTGGTTCTTGCCGGGTGCTCTACGTTTGTTTCTGTGTACTGACTTCGGCTTGTTCTCCTGACTATCCCTGTCTGCTTGTTATCCCAACCTTTGGCGTGTTCTCCTGACTATCCCTGTCAGCTTGCTATCCAAACATTTGGCGTGTTCTCCTGACCATCCCTGTCTGCTTGTTCCCCCGACCTTTGGCTTGTACTTCTGACTATTCCTTGTTGCCTTGCACTGCTGCTTCCTCTCCATTCACCAGAGCCTGCCGTGAGCATGAGCTGGGACACCCTGGGGGCCGTGACCTGGAGTCAGCAGCAGCAAAGTCCATCCTCACAATCAGAGGCTCTGGTGAAAACCTGCTGGCTCCTAGACTCCGTGTCCTGGGGAAGCTTATGCGCTAGCTCCCTATTCGATCCGTGACGGTGCTCAGGTAGAGCTGCTTTCCTAAAACCACCCAGAGCTCCATCCGCAGCACTCAGCCAAAGGGTCCACAAGCTTAGCGTTGTGCTCCTGACCCCAGCGGTTTTCATCTGTCACCTGGCCTCAGGTGACCTGACAATAGGCTTATGTGGCCAAACATGAAACCACATGTACAACAATTCAGTTCAATAGTATTGTAGCTGTAAGGCCTTGTACACACGATAGGTTAACCAGAGGACAACGGTCTGAAGGACCGTTTTCATCGGTCCAAACTGGTCGTGTGTGGGCCCCATAGGTTATTTAACCTTAGGTTAAAAAAATGGCAACTTGCTTTAAAATTTAACCGTTAGTACGCACAACCATCGGTTAAAAATCCACGCATGCTCAGAATCAAGTCGACGCATGCTTGGAAGCATTGAACTTGTGTTTTACATCACCACGTTCTGACATGATCGTTTTTTTTAACTGATGGCGTGTACGCACGACGGACCATCAGTCAGCTTCATAGGTTAACCTAGGACAACGGTCCTTCAGACTGTTGTCCTCTGGTTAACCTATCGTGTGTACGAGGCTTAAGACTCCAGGCAAAAGCCATCCAGATGATAAAGCAGGTTTTAGGAGGAAAAGAGTTCTACGTACCCAGGCACAACAGTGGGTTTCCTGCTGACAAGTTTTGCCTGAAGGCTGCTCCATATTTGTATATCTATTTATAAATTAAGCTCTCTTTTTATATTGTTTGCTCAGCATAGCTGATGGTGTTTGGATAATAAGCCCTTCTCCTCTTGATGAGGTAAATATATATATATATATATATATATATATATATATATACACAAGTATACAAGTATATATATTTGTCATTTATGAGGATACATTAAAGGTTGCCTGTTTCTATTAAAAGACCTTGCTATATAGAAATGTTGTCTGTTTACTTAGCAATAGCAATGTACCGGATGTTCTAACCCTTTCCTACTCTATCCACAACTTAGGAAAAGTAATAGCAGCTTTTGATATACTTTAAGTGTTAAGGTTCAGTTCTAGTTGTAAAGTGTTAAAGTAAGCCTATCATTTAAGTAAGCCTACTATGAGTATTTAAGTAACCCTATCATGAATGTTAAGGAAAGTCTACCATGGAAAAGCTTGAAGACTACCATTAATGACTTGGTTATCATCCTGAACATTTGTCTTCAATCCTTTAAGCCACTGAGCTGGAACAAGTCTGCAGATAAGGACTTCTGACTTCTCTTTCCTGACTTGCATACCTATTCATTGCTTCAGAAGTTTTTCTAGACAGACCTGCATTTCTCTAACTCCCAAAAGGGGAAGATTAAGTCCTCCTCCCCTCCTTCCCTGCCATGTTTGGCATGTAATTTTTTATTTTTTTTGGGGGGGGGGGGAGTACTTAGTTTTGACAGGTACCAGCTCCCACTTCCGCTCTGATGGTCTAGGCGAAGTTCTCTTCTTGCACCTCCCTGCCCTCAGTCTTCTGGGACATGTCACAGGTCCTAGAAGTCTGAGAAGACTGCTGGACCATTCACAAAGAGCAGTGTAGCTTGTGCATGCGCAGTGGGCAGCCGGCTGTGATGCCAAATGCTGTATAGCCGGCTGGCAACAGTTAGGATGTCGACGCTGGGAACCCGAAGGCTAGTGAAGAGCTGGCCCGGGTGAGGACAGTGCTGGATCCCTGGACAAGTAAATTTCCTTTTATTAAAAGTTAGCAGCGTTAGTATTTGTAGCTGCTGACTTTTTATTTATTTATTTTACAGAGTGGACCTCATCTTTAAGTTTAATAGTTAGGTTAAGTGTTAGGGTTATGTTATTGGTTAATGTTAAGGTCAGAATAAGTGTTAAGGGTTCAGTTTTGAGATTAGAGGGCATACAGTATTTATATTTTCCCTTCACTTAGGAAACATTTTCACCCATCTCCTGTTGTATCATTTATGCTGCGTACACACGATCGGTTAAACCGATGAGAATGGTCTGATGGATCGTTTTCATCGGTCAAAACCAATCGTGTGTGGGCGCCATCGGTTATTTAACCATCGGTTAAAAAAAAGCCAACTTGTTTAAACTTAACCGATGGATTCCTAACCGATAGAACAAAACCGATCTTTAGTAGGCACAACCATCGGTTAAAAATCCACGCATGCTCAGAATCAAGTCGACCCATGCTTGGAAGCATTGAACTTCGTTTTATTCAGCACGTCGTGTGTTTTTCGTCACCGCGTTCTGACACAATCGTTTTTTTTAACCGATGGTGTGTAGGCGCGACGGACCATCAGTCAGCTTCATCGGTTAACCGATGAAAACGATCCATCAGTCCGTTCTCATCGGATGGACTGATCGTGTGTACGCGGCATTAGACAACTCTACCCAACTTAAAAAGGGTCAAGCCCTACTCTCTCCAAAAATTAAGAAAAAAAGTTTAGCTAGAACGTTAGGAACCTTTAAGGCATTGGGGAAGGAAAGTACAAGGATCACAGACTGCTTCACAATGCTAATTTTGTTTTGAGCACCAAAGAACATTTGCATGTTGGTTACCAGTGCTCATACAGTAACTAACACTGCTTACTGTATTGGAGTAAAAAGTACATTTGGTACACTTTGGTGCCATGATATTTAATAGCTCCCCTGGACCTCATTGAGCTTTTATGTAGGTTGCTGATAAACCGGACAAAATAAGTTTCATGGGTGGCCCTGTTGGCACCTTCCTTCCTGTCGAGTACAGTACGTTTAAAAATTTATGTTCGAATGCTTGACACAAACATAGATCATCGTTTCTCAAGCAGGACTCAGCATACTTGATGGACCACTTGATCTTTTTTCTGCTGCCGTCACTCTTCTATTCGTTTAATTATCAGCAATGTTCTAAACAGTTACTGGACAGGAAATCAACCGTGTTTCTGAAGACACTGTTCCCTGACTCCTGACTTCATAAGTGTATTCCATTCATTTAACCTTGTGAAGCTTTTTACATATTTATTTGTGAATGCTATTATTACCTCTTTTACATAAACTACTATGTAATTTATATCTAGTGTCCCTTGACATACCCGACTGGAGAGCCTTTGAATGCAGCCTTTGTTTATGACCTTGGAGCTGCTAGCTTGCCTTAGAGCAGTGGTTCCCAACCTGGGGGTCGAATGACGATTTGCCGGGGGGCCCCAAATCCTGGGCTGTTCCTGAATCCCGCATCACTCCCCCAGCGTTTTCGTGGTCACCCAGCAGGTCTGTCCTTGGAGCCTGTGGCTGCCCAGCTGGGCTGTTTCTAAAGCCCCCGGCCGCCCACTCAGCCACTTCACAGCCAACCATTCAGTTCACAGCATAGGTGGGGGGGGGGGGGAGAGACTAGAGGTCAGCTGACTGGTGAGGAATGTGAAGTGGGAGGGGTTGGAAGAGACCCTATCTCCTGATTTCGGCATAGGTGTCACTGCTACAAGACACCGCAAAGTCAGAGACACAGTGAGTAACACTACCTGTGATTATAGTTGCCATTAACAGTCCCCACTACAGTTCTCAAATGGGCAGCAGACCTTGATCAAGAGCACCTAAGTTGACTGATCAGAACTCCCCCAGCACTGCCACTGATCCCATGCCCCACCAGCACTGCCACTCATCCCAACTCCCCCAACCAAGGAGTAAGATGAGGAATAAATATAGAGAATACATGGAAGGGAGAGGAAAAGAGGGGGATGAACAAAGAAAAAGGGAGAGAAAGAACAAGAAAGATGGCTGGGGAAAACAATTTGGATAGAGAGAGATAAAATGGAAAGAAAAGAGAACAAAGAGAAAGAGTGGTACATCCTAAAATGTACCATAAGGGGTTTAATACTGTACGAGTGGAAGGGACTCAGGGAGCGCTAAATATCAGGGGGTTAGGGGTGCAAATTACTTGTCTTTCCTTGGGTGCTGACAACCCCCGCTACAATTGTTATTTACTGTTAGGGGTCCCCACAACTTGGGAAATTTTATCAAGGGGTCACTGCATTAGAAGGGTTGAGAACCACTGCCTTAGAGCAATCGTGTCAGTCACTGAAAAGAAAATCAGATTCTTCACTACTCTAAAACTAGAATGCATCCTGGGGTCAGAGTATGAGAGCTTCTCACATTGGTGATTATTGCTATGATGGATTTATATTGATGTCTGTATCCCATTTGGCAAGAACTTCCATGGCTTCTTGTCCCGGTGACAATGGTCACTGAGACAGTAAGGGAGGAGATATCTATCCAATGAGGACACAGTTGGCAATAAAAATTTGACAAAGTTTTTGTTTTGTTTTTCAACTAATTTTGTTCAAAATTAAAACCCCAAAAAATTGACCATAGTCAACTTTTAAAGTAACACTAAACAACTAAAAACAGGAGAGGAGTCAACAAGGCCCATGATGAAAGATACACCATTCCTACTGTGAAACATGGAGGTGGATCGCTGATGTTTTGGGGATGTGTGAGCAGCAAAGTCTCAGGAAATTTGGTCAAAATTGATGGCAAGATGAATGCAGTATGTTATAAAAAAATACTGGAGGAACGTTTACATTCATCAACCAGGAAGCTGCGCATGGGACGTACTTGAACATTCCAACATGACAATGATCCAAAACACAAGACCAAGTCGACCTGTCATTGGCTACAGCAGAATAAAGTGAAGGTTCTGGAGCGGCCATCTCAGGCCCCATACACACGGGAGGATTTATCCGCGGATACGGTCCAGCGGACCGTTTCCGCGGATAAATCCTCTCGAGGATTTCAGCAGATTTTAATGCGATGGAGTGTACTCACCATCGCATTGAAATCCGCGCTGAAATCCTCTGGCGATGACATGTCGCGCCGTTGCCGCGATTATGACGCGGCGACGTGCGCGACGCTGTCATATAAGGAATTCCACGCATGCGTCGAATCATTACGACGCATGCGGGGGATCCCTTCGGACGGATGGATCCGGTGAGTCTGTACAGACCAGTGGATCCATCTGTTGGGATGGACTCCAGCAGATGGATATGTTCTGCATGTCAGCAAATATCCGATCTGCTGGAATCCATCCCAGGGGAGATATATCCGCGGAAACAGATCCGCTGGCGTGTACACACCATAGGATCTATCCGCTGAAACCCATTTGCTGGGATTTATCTGCGGATGGATTCTATGGTGTGTATGGGGCCTCAGTCTCCTGACCTCAATGTCATTGAGCCCCTCTGGCGAGATCTCAAACGTGCCGTTCATGCAAGACAGACCAAGAATTTACAGGAACTGGAGGCTTTTTGCCAAGAGGAATGGGCAGCTTTACCATCTGAGAAGATAAAGAGCCTCATCCACAAATACCACAAAAGACTTTAAGCTGTCATTAATGTTAAACGGGGGAATACACTATATTAAGAACTGGGGTATGTAAACTTTTGATCAGGGTCATTTGGGTAGTTTCTGTTGTGATCCGTGCCATCTTAATAGCATCATGGGCCCCTGGGAAAAGTAAGGCTCAAGGACCAGCTGCTTTGGGGAAAGTGCAGGGGGCCCCCCATGCAGCTGGGGCCCCTGGGCAGGGAGGTCAGGAGAAGTTAAGAAGTGGGGGGGGCTGCCGAAAATGACATGTCACATTAAAGTTGAGAAGTGGGGGAGGGGTGTTCTGCAGTCGGAGATTACATCTTACATTAAAGTGAGAAGTGGGGGGGTGCTGACTTTTTACCTCTTCTCCCATGCAGCCAGCGAGTTGAGAAGCGGGGTGAGGGCCGAAAATGACTTCTCACCAGGGGGGGCCTCTAGTAATTTTGGGGGCCCTCTACAGACAGTTTTATGGGGCCCTAAGCGGCTTGCATAGTGAGCCTATAGGGCGGATCGGCCCTGTTCCTAGGTATGGACATGCCCCCCCCCCCCCATCAGGAAGCCTGTCCAGAGCATGATGTGCAATGATGCTCCTGAAGTGAAATGGCTAAAGGAGATCAGCAGCATGTAGATGAAAAAAGATTAAAACAACATCTTATTAAAAAAAAAAAAAAAAAGATTTCATGTATATATCTTCACAATCTGGATAACAGTGGCCCTCTAAGCCTGGAACCGAGCCATCCAGTAGTCTCCAAAAAGCGAGAGTTAATGTTCCATCTTGTACACCGCGCTGCATGATATATAACGCCCGCCTCCTACGTGTCTGGCTGTTTGTCACAGAAACCTGCCGGTTTCTCCCTCGGTACAGCCCCCACCAGCAGCCAGACAATCTCTATATTCCACAGACTCAGCTCACTTCCTTCTACTACCCACACACAAATTAGCACTAATCTTCCTCGCTATGTTCACAGAGCCAAACATGACTAGCCAATTTTAAGCAGAAATGAGCCAAAAACATCATTCCTAGGGCCGGAGCCTACAGACGGGGCGAGTGTTGGTGTCCACGGAGGTCAGAAGCCTTGAAGAGCTTCATTTATGTAAGAAGTTCCTTCACTAAAGATTCGTGATGATGTGGAAAGAGCATTAACCCATAACAACCAGATTGTAGTTCACCGCAGAAGGGATGAGCGAAAGACAATTTTGATTCGTTGATGCAGATTATCTCGCTGCACACACATTTTATTGTAAAGGCCTGCACTTATCTAAAGGGAGAATCATTCCACTTGCGTATAGCAACTAATCACAGTCCCTCTTTTACCCTGCTTTACTTTTCATACTCATAGGTGCTTTTAAAAAAAGACATATAAACATGTTGCGATCAGATCTGACTTCAGAGGACGGTCTTTCATAAGTTATCAGCTTCTCCGTGTGTTTTGGCTTTCAAATAGAAAAAGATAAATATCATCGTGCAATTTCTTGTGAAAAAAAAATATCATTGTGCAAGATTGCTAGATCAACACTAAGGGCTAGATTCACAACGGAGTTACGACGGCGTATCTCCGGATACCCTGTCGTAACTCTGAGTTGCGGGGTCGTATCTATGCTACCGATTCATAGAATCAGTTACGCATAGATTTCCCTAAGATCCGACCGGCGTAAGTCTCTTACGCCGTCGTATCTTAGGCTGCTTATTTACGCTGGCCGCTAGGTGGCGCTCCCGTATATTTCTGCGAGGAATATGCAAATTAGGTAATTACACCGATTCAGGAACGTACGTCCGCCCGGCGCATTTTTTTACGTCGTTTACATTAGGCTTTTTCCGGCGTAAAGTTACTCCTGCTATATGAGGCGTATCCTATGTTAAGTATGGACGACGTACCCGCCTCGAATTTTGAAAATTTTACGTTGTTTGCGCAAGTCGTTCGCGAATAGGGCTGGACGTAATTTACGTTCACGTCGAAAGCAATGACGATTTGCGGCGTAATTTCGAGCATGCGCACTGGGATTCTTAAAAAACGTCAAATACGTGGGGTCACAATTAATTTGAAAAAAACACTCCCACATCATCCACATTTGAATTAGGCGGGCTTACGCCGGACCACATACATTACGCCGCCGTAACTTAGGGCGCAAGTTCTTTCTGAATACGGAACTTGCGCTCTAATTTATGGCGGCGTAACGCCCCGCCAATAGATACACCAATGTATCTGAATCTAGCCCTAAATTGGTAGGCTACATGGATGCACTCACATAAGTTGAACAATAAGAGCGTGTAGTAATGATCAGGCTCGTGGAAAGCTTACTCCTCCTCACTGCACCTCTCGTGTAACAGAGCACCCGGAGTGACGTTACTGGCTCCGCCCAACGCGTTGCATCACAGGTCACTTGACTTTCTCAACGCATGTGATGCAACGCAATTTAGTGTTGATCTAGCAATCTTGCGCAATGATATTTATCTTTTTCTATTTGAGAACCAAAACACACCGAGAAGCTGACAACTTCTGAAAGACCATCCTCTGAAGTCAAATCTGATCGCAACATTTTTATTTGTATTGTGACACGTATTTTTTGCCTTGCTTTTTAAAGGTGAGTGGGCAATCCAGACACAGTTGGTGGTGAATGTTTAAATTTATATTCACAGAGGAATTTTATCTACACTATTTTGATACTTTTGTGATGTCTTATTTATGCAATATAAAGGGCACTGTGCAATAATATTAATTAGGTTGTTTTTAGCGCACTATTATCTTCTTATGCCTCGTACACAAAACCAGTTTTCCGTCGGGAAAACTGCCATGACAGCTTTTGGACGGGAAAACTGTCCGTGTGTTTGCTCCATGGCAGTTTTCCCAACAGGAAAACCGTTGGGAATCCCGGCAGGAAAAATTTGAAAATGTTCTCCCTTTTCCTGACGGATTCCCGGCAGTTTTCCTATGGGAAACACCATGGTGGAGCATACACAAGGCCGGGTTTCCCGGCCAAAGCTGTCATGGCAGTTTTCCCGCCAGGAAAACCGGCCGTGTAGGGGGAAAAAGCTGCCGAGCAGGTTCTCAGTTTTCCCCTTGGCTTTCCCGGCTGACTTTTTACTGCCAGGAAAACCAATCGTGTGTACAAGGCATTACTAACAGTTTTTCACCTGCATTTGGTGAATTGAGGGAATGCCATGTTTTATATGGGCTTTTTTCCATGTACCTTATGAAAAGTATTTATTAATATAGTCTTTTGAGACAAGTTTTTTTTTTTTTGCACAAGGCCAGTGTACTTTTTTGTTTTTATTTCAATTTTTTTTTTAAAACATACACAATTCACATTATATTACATTTGTATTAAATGTATACCAAAAATTCACCTTTAAATACACTCAACATAACTTAAATATACAAAACAACATTAATGACAACATTCTCGATTTGGGTCTATCCTACACCTTTTTATCTCTCTCCCTCTCCTTTATCCTCCCTCTTCTCTTATGCTTACCCTCCATTACCCTCCAAAAAAAAAAAAAAGGGGGGGGGGGAAGAGAGGGGGGAGGGAATTTAAACACCTCATGTATCTCTATCCTCTTCCCCCTTTGGTGATACCTACCAAAATATCTTTATGTGTTTAACTCTATATTTATTCCCGGTGACTAAAATCAATTTATTTTCATTTTCTCTTCCTTAAGGGGGAAAAGTAAAATAAAAATTTTCCCCTCCAAATCCACTCGTGCACAAAAAAAAAAGGGGGGGGACAAGAGGAATTGAATACTACGTGCATCTCTATCCTCTTCTCCCTTTCGTGATACCTATCAACATATCTTTATGTGTTAACCTTTATATTTATTCCCAGTGACTAAATCCATTTATTTCCATTTTCTCTTCCTTTCCCCTCCTCTTAGGGGGGAAAAATTCATTAACACACAAAAAAAAAAAAAACCCTGTGACCCCACCATACCCACTTCTTTTCCTATTCAGTGTCAAATCATTGTTTGATTCCTTATTAAGTCTCTGTGAGAAATGAAAAAGAGAGAAGGAGAAAAAAAAAAAAAAAAAATTATTATATTTAAAAAAAAAAAAAAAATGTTTTTAAAAAAAGGGGGGGGGAGGGAGGGCAAGCAAAAAGAGAAATGAGAAATAACCCCTCAAGAAGTAACCACCTTCTCTCTCCAGAGGTACTAAACCCTCAGGTATACCTACATCCTATCTTCCCTGCATAGAAGATCTTGATAGGGCTGGGATTGCTTAAAGTCCACCCAACCTCTCCAGATCCCTGCCTCTCTCTGGTTTATTTCCCAATTCTGGTCTTCCTCCATATTTCTAATTTTTTCTACTTCCCTTAACCATTCTTGTATTGACGGAGCCTGTTTTTCCTTCCATTTTTTCGGAATCAATAATTTTGTTATGTTTAGTAAAATAGGCACAATTGATGTTTTATATTTTTTCCTGGGCATAGTTGTTGCATGGAACAAACACTGCCAAGGCTCCAAAATAATCTCTATTTTACTGACCTCTTTTATTAATTCTAATATTTGTTTCCAATATTGTTGAATTTTAGGGCACTGCCACCAGATATGGGCATACTTTTTTGTTTTTAAGTGTTGTTTAAAGACTTCCACCAAGTCTGGAGGGAGCTGCAAGGTCAAAAAACATCATTGTTTATCTGCAGTCCTATTGGATTTTTTGAACGAACGTTGTACAATTGGTTGGTCTACCAGCGTGATTAACACATGAGCCCTGGCAGTTTGTATTCCTGAATCTGACTGATTATTGCAAGGAGTTATACCTTCAAACATCAAGCTACCTAACAAGTCTCCTTGGCTGAAGACATGCTCATCACATTGCCAATCAGTGCCCTACAGTAACACCTGTCAGAACCTCATCAGTACCTCATCATCAGTGCTGCCCATCAATGCCACCTGCCAGTGCCACCTGTCAGTGCCAATCAGTACTGCCTATTTTATATATATATATATTTTTATAAATTTATTTTTTATATATATTTGTTTGTATTTATTTTTTATTAAAGGGCCCAGAGGTTTATTTTTTTATTAAAGGGCCCAGAGGTCCCCTGGGCCCCAGATGGCAACCCCCGTTTAAAAAAAATATATATATATTTTTTATTTCTTTTTATTACTGGGCCCAGAGGTCCCCAGGGCCCCGGATGGCTACACGCCTTTTTTTATATATATTTTTCTTTATTTCTTCTTTTTTTGTAAAGGGCCCTCCCCGCTTCTCAATTCGCGGCTGTGTAAGGGGCCCCATAATTCCTGATGGCGGCCCTGGTTGGGAGCTATGCATATTGTGGTATAATAGTAAAAAACACCTGCCACTTCAGGTAATATCCCAACATCCAAAAGAGAGAGCTGAAAGAAAGTACAGCTTATGCATTTCTCGGTCTACTTCATGGCAGCGATGTTCACTTTTCATAGTCCAATATAAAACATTTTGCACAGAAGAGCATCAAGGGCACTCTCAGCTTTCAATTCTCTTTATTGTTGAAAAGTAAAAAAGGCTTAAAAAACCATTGAAAAACCATTCAGCCAACAACCTTCTCACATGTACAAATACACGCTATCTCTAGAGAATTGGTAGCCGAGTGTTCCCTTGGTACTCTTTTGTGGAAAGTATTACATTTCGTGGTATGTTTCCGACACTCATTAGAACTGAGGATGCCACTCGATGAGCGGTGAAATGTCTTCAACGTAAGAGAACAGATCCAGTTGAACGTGACTAACTACTACTAGCTATATAATGAGTTGGATAAATAAAAACCTCTACAGATCCGCTGTGCACCGATGTCACATATGTCACATTATTCACCATGTCCAATAAGTGGGTATAGCTAAAAATGGAGGAATAATGGTAAGGTTGGGTTTTTGTACCTAGTAACCATTCAGACCGCAGCTTTTTTTTTTTTTTAACACCGAAAGGTATAAGAATATCTAAAGGTTAGGATATTTCGTTATTTTCCAAATACATAGAAAGGTGGTCCATCAAGTAGTCCCCTATTTTTTTAACTTCTACGTTTTTATATAGACACGTTTTTTATTTTATTTTACTTTTTTGTTTGAGTATAGATCTATGTTTATCCCAAGCATGTTTGAAGCCATTTACTGTTGACTGACTCACTACCTCTGCTGGAGGTCTATTCCAAGCATCAAAAACCCTTTCAGTATTAAGAACTTTCCTCCTGTTGGTTTGAGGTCTTATCCAGTGCCGGGACAAGGTCATCTAGAGGCCATGGCAAGCATGCCAACCTGCGACGACCCCAAAGAGGTATGAGCACTATGTGTCCGCAAACCCCCCCCCCCCCCCACCCCAAAAAGAGCACTAGTCTGCATGCTTACCCCGTAAGCATAAATTCCCCTTCCTCCCAGTACATTTCCACTCTCAAGAGAAATATATTTGCCCCCCACCCCCCTTCCAGCTTAAATCCTCTCTCTCTCTCCGCAATCCCCCCAAATCAACCCCTAAAAAAATCCCTCCTCTTAGCACAAATCCTCTGCCCCTCAAATGTTCCCTCTCAGTGCACATCCCCCTCCCCACTCTAAATCCCCTCTCCCAACACATATTCCTCCCATTCACCCTCCTAGCACAAATCCCCCAAATTATCCCTATTAGCACAAATCAGCCCCTCCCCCCCAAACAATTGATACCCCCTGCCATCCCCTAAATTCCCCCTTGCAACACGAATCCCCTCCCCCTAATCTCCTTGCAGCGCCCCCCCCAACACTCATGATACTATGTTCTTGATCTTGGTTTCATGTTGAAAATACGCCCCTTATTGAACTTTGGGCGGTATCTTAGTGCATGGACCTCAGATGTGCTACTGAAGGGTTTAGGAGGAGTTCTCCAGCTTGTTAAAATAAATTCTCCATAACAGACTAGATATTAAATCCATTTTTTTTTTTCAAGATTCAAATTACATCTATTAGAAGCTTCAAAAGATCAGCGTTGCCGAAAGACCTGATGCTGGCGTGCCAGACTGCAGATGACCAGATGCCGGTCCTGAAAGTGCGCGTCTCCATCTCCACAAGACACCATGAATATAAAGCGGAGCTGCACAATAATAACATTAACCAGTAATAGCCGGATTCAGAAAAACTTACGAGGGCGTATCAGTAGATACGCCGTCGTAAGTCCGAATGCGCGCCGTCGTATCTTTAAGCGTATTCTGGAAACCAGATACGCTTAAATTTGGCCAAGATACGACCGACGTAAGTCTCCTACGTCGTCGTATCTTATGTGCATATTTATGCTGGCCGCAAGGGGCGCTTCCGTTGATTTACGCGTTGAATATGTAAATGAGCTAGATATGCCGATTCACGAACGTACTTGCGCCCGTCGCTGTAATCTACGTCGTTTACGTAAGGCGTTTTTCCGGCGTAAAGTTAAACCACCAAAAAGCTGGTCTAAGTCGTTTAGGGTATGGAAGTCGGAAGTGCCGTCGGATTTTACGTCGTTTACGTAAGTCGTACGTGAATGGGGCTGGGCGTAAGTGAGGTTTCACGTCGTACGCATTGTATCGTAGGGAGTATTTGCGACGTGATTCTGAGCATGAGCGCGCATGCGCCGTTCGTTCGGCCATGCATTCACATGGGGTCACGATTCATTACAATACAACACGCCCACTACCAGCCTACTTTGAATTAGGCGGGCTTACGCCGGCCCATTTACGCTACGCCGCCGTAACTTAGGGAGCAAGTGCTTTGTGAATACTGTACTTGCCTCTCTATGTTACGTTGGCGTAGGGCATATGAGATGCGTTACGCCGGCTTAAACATACGCCGCTCTACCTGAATCCGGCTATAAATCTTTATTCACCCATTTTACTTTGAATGGGCTTATTCCCAAAGAATAGGCCCAATTATGAAGCCGCCCTTGACTGAATAAAGATTTGTTGGATTACCTTATCAGTGTGCCGCTCTGCTTTATATACATGGATTTACATGTATTTTAAGCGAATAATACCTTTTTTTAATACTGTATATTCAATGTGAATATAAGCAATTGTATGGAGAAAAATATATGAAAAAAATAATAGGCAGAGGGTACTGGTAAGAAATATACATAAGCCAAAGGATACCTGAGCTATCCTATAAGGTCCTATTCACACCTCAGCATTTTGTAGCTTGAAGCTCAAAGCTCCAAAGAGCCGGAGGAGAAAAATTCAATCTCCACTCCAAGTCACCTGAAGCTCAAAAACTTCTGAAGCTTTTTTCATAGCTCAAATCAGAAAGATTGATGTGTTTTTGAAGCATTTTTTGATCCACAGAAACGCATGGAGATGCTTGATTCATTTTGTTGCATGTTTTTTGAGCATGTTTCTGCTAAAAGGATATCATTAAATGATAATAAATAAACAATATATATATTTTTTTAAATGTAAATAAATAAAAACCCTAACCCTACTATTAACCCCTAACCCCAATTCGAACCCTAATATTAACCCCAACCCCTAACCTAACAAAATAAATAATAATAATAATAATAATAATAATAATAATTAATAATAAATAAATTAGTTGAAGGGCAACAAAGCTAATAAAGGGTCTGGAGGATATCAGTTATGAGGAAAGATTACGAGCACTGAACTTATTCTCTCTGGAGCAGAGAAACTTGAGAGGGGGATATGATTTTAATGTACAAATATCGTACTGGTGACCCCACAATAGAGATAAAACTTTTCCGCGAAAGGGAAATTAAAAAGACCCACGGCTATTCACTAAAATTAGAAGAGAAGCGGTTTAACCTTAAACTGCGTAGAGGGTTCTTTACTGTAAGAGTGACATCACTGACGCATGTGCTCTGAAGGAACGGCCAGCCCTGTGCTGTGACCGTCAATTCCCTCACGCATGCGGGGGAATGACATCTTTCCAAGACCTCCTTCTCTCTAGCTCCCTTGTCCCCTCTTCCCATTCTCGCCTCCAAGACTGCTGCCGAGCCTCTCCCATCCTCTGGACCTCCCTACCCCAATCTGTCTGACTATCTCCTACTCTGTCCACTTTCAGACAATCCCTGAAAACTCATCTCTTTAAGGAGACCTATTCGGAGACTGGAGGTGTGGGTTTGAATCCCACTTCTGACAACAGCTAAATGGCTATCCCAGTATCTACCTTATCTATACTAACCTTGCTGGCACCCTCCATTCCACACTTACCAGACACGAGATCTCAGGAATAATGCAATTAGACGCAATGTAGGCTGAAGGCAGAATTCTAATTTATTGGTTCCTCTTTATCTTAAATATACATACATAGCAGGATGTAACCGGGCGGTATTTTCCCTTCTACCAATTAGGGGTATTTCTGCTTTCATGTAAAGCCAATAAAGAGGGTCCACATGCATTCTACAAGCTGATACATAGCAGGTGATCAACTAATGACAAGTGATACTTATTATACTTTCTCTACCAAACAAATTATTAGGGAGGTAGCGGGCTTTGTCACTAAAGAGAAGAAGTAGCAGTGCCTTGTCTCTTACTAGACAAAATTGATCAGTTTTCATGAAAATCCTTAAATATAACCCTTCAGCCCCCACCTAACAAACTTTTTTTTTTCAAAAAGGCCCATCCCCTACAGTTATTACCTTTTGTATCTCTTGACCCTCCCTCTTATGCCGCGTACACACGATCGGAATTTCCGATGGAAAAAGTCACACAGACTTTTTCCATCAGATATTCCAATCGTGTGTAGCCCCATCTGAGTTTTTTCATCAGAAATTCCGATGAATTCCATCGGAGTTTAGACATAGAACATGTTCTATTTTTCTCCGGTAGAATTCCTTCGGAATTCCGATGTGATTTGGCCGGGTAAAAGCCTGATCGTGTGTACTCGGCATTAGATTGTAAGTTCTAATGAGCTCTGATTCCTCCTGTATAAATCCGTGCTGTATTTGTACTGTCTGCCCTCTTATTGTAAAGCTCTGCGTAAACTGTTGGCGCTATATAAATCCTGTATAATAATAATTAATTTGCTTGAACTGCCATGCCATTTGGTACTGGCAGCAAAGAGAAATTTCCAGTACTTTCCAAATGATCCAAACTACTTCAGACCCGGGCGTATGTATTTTACGGCCTCGGGTCCTCCGGCCACTGGGGGGCGCGCGCGCCTGGCGCGTCACCGCGATGCCGATGCGCGTGTCTGGCGGCTGCGATGTCCGCCAGGTACCCGCGATCAGCAGTTTTAGAGCAGGGACGTGGAGCTCTGTGTGTAAACGCAGAGCTCCACGTCCTGTCAGGGAGAGGAGACTGATGCTGTGTCCCTTGTACATAGGGACACAGCATCGGTCACCTCCCCCAGTCAGTCCCCTCCCCCCACAGTAAGAATCACTCCCAGGATCCACATTTAACCCCTTCCTTGGCACCTAGTGTTAACCCCTTCCCTGCCAGTCACATTTATACAGTAATCAGTGCGTTTTTATAGCGCTGTTCGCTGTATTAATGTGAATGGTCCCAAAAATGTGTCAAAAGTGTCCGATGTGTCCGCCATAATATCGCAGTCCTGACAAAATTTGCAGATCGCCGTATTACTAATAAAAAAAAAAAATAATAAAAAAAAATGTCAGAATTCTATCCCCTTTTTTGTAGCCACTATAACTTTTGTGCAAACCAATCACTATACGCTTTTTGCGATTTTTTTATTATTTTTTTTTTACCAAAAATATGTAGAATACATATCGGCCTAAACTGAGAATTTTTTTTTTTTTAAAATGGGATATTTATTATAGCAAAAAGTAAAAAATATTGTGTTTTGTTTTCAAAATGGTCGTTATTTTTTGGTTTATAGCGCAAAAAATAAAAACCGCAGAGGTGATCAAATACCACCAAAAGAAAGCTCTATTTGTGGGGAAAAAAGGACGTCAATTTTGTTTGGGAGGCACGTCGCACGACCGCGCAATTTTAATTTAAAGCGACGCAGTGCTGAAAGCTGAAATGTCGCCTGGGCAGGAAGGGGGTATATGTGCCCAGTAAGCAAGTGGTTAAAGCGGATGTGCCATGGGGAAAAAATATTAAAAGCCAGCAGCTACAAATACTGCAGCTGCTGACTTTTAATATTAGGACACTTACCTGTCCTGGAGTCCAGCACTGATCGCAGCAGAGCACGAGCGATCGCTCGTCTCTCTGCTGCTCCCCCCGCCATCCACACTGAGGGAACCAGGAAGTGAAGCGCTGCGGCTTCACTGCCCGGTTCCCTACGGCGCATGCGCGAGTCGCGCTGCGCCCGCCGATTGGCTCACACGCTGTGTGCTGGGAGCCGAGTGTTCCCAGCACACAACGGGCGACAGACGGGAAGTCAGAAAAACCCGTCTTTTGCCCGTAGCGTGTGGCCGGAAGTGGGTGCAAATACCTGTCTTTAGACAGGTATCTGCACCCCCCTCCCCCCTGAAAGGTGTCAAATGTGACACCGGAGGGGGGGGAGGGTTCTGATCAGCTGGACTCCACTTTAGGGTGGAGAACCGCTTTAAATACTTCTTAATTATAAAAAAATTCTATTCAGCCAAGCTTTAGATTCAGGCACCCCTATAAGACAAAACTGTCATGTTCATGACCTCATTTTTCTCAAAACACTCTAAATACAATTTTTCTCCAATAGCGATATTTTGCATTCAAACAGCTTTAATGACATAATTGGGGCCCAATCATACGAGCTGATGCTCCAACACACCTGCAAAATACTTTGTAGAGAAGCTGAATTCCCATAATTCCTCCCATAATCCGTCCCTTCAGAGCACAGAAGCCTGCGCGGCTCCATGCATTTCGTACGTTTGCCATGTAAATGACGGATGTTTATTTCAAGTGATGGCAACAGGTAGAGATAGACTTTTCTATGCTGTCATCCCCATGGTGAGAGGAGGCCTGGGGGACGTTTTACAGTCTTTAGCTAATCTCTTCAGCTGATTAGATGCATTGCAAAGGCACATTGTTTTCTCTTGCTCTTTTTATTTGCACAGTAAATCTCGACACGGCGCCACTCGTCACAGTGCAGAAAATATTAGACAGGAGGGAATTTAGAAAAAGGATATTAAGGTGTCCTATACATATCACAGTTTTCTATAGAAGAAGCTAATTAATGATCGGGTTTACATACTTGAGCTGCGGGAACAGGTGGTACCACGATGCGCAAGAGTGCACAAGGTGGATCCATTCTTATTGGCACCCCAACTCTTCTTTGGCGATGGATGTGCAGTGCACTGCACCACAACATATGGTAATGTGTTACCATATGATGCTATGAGGAAGGCTCCGGCCGAAACGTGTTAGCACTTTAGATGTGCTCAATAAAGATTTAAGAAGAAGCAATTTAAATAAAGCAATCGAGTTGCTGTCATTTCTTGCTATAATGCGTTACCATCCGATGCAGTGCACCAAGCTACAGAAAATAATACGCGCAACTTTGTTGGTACATTGGGCAGTCAACATGTGTGCGATAAGCGTGAACCCAGTTTTAGAGGCAGTATTTTTTTTTCTTCTAGAGTGGCTTAGCATTTCTGCCTGGCAGTACTAGGGCTGTCGATTTGAATCACTTCACGGATTCAAATCATTTGGTGGAGAGGAGATTATGGTGTGGGGTTGTTTTTCAGGGGTTGGGGTTGGCTCCTTAGTTCCAGTGAAGGGAACTCTTAATGGAACACTAAAGGTTCATTTTTTATTAGATCAATTGATTGCTGTAAGCTAGAGAATTAAAATATCACTTACCTTGTTTTTCCTTTTGACCTCCAAAATACAGTAATCCAGGTTTGAAAATGGCATTTCCTGTCTCTCCTCTTCTTGCTTTCCACCAGCATCTGAGCCGTTTTGCATGGTGGAAAGTAGAATGTGCTCACCCCCTCCCTATGACTACAGCCCTGCGTGAAGATGCTCTCTTATCCCTCACAGGCATGGAGGCTAAGCCTAATGGGAACTGTAGTTGCCATTAGGCTGTGATGTAGCACGAATGAATGCGCACCGCAAACCAGGAAGTCAGTGAGAATAATGATTCAGGAGTGCTGGAGGTGAATAAAACAGCTCAATTTTAACAGGTATCAAACTAGTTATAATGCAAAACATTACTTTTTACTTTATCAGCTACTGTCAGACTTTAATTTAAGAGGAAAATATTTTTGTCTTTACAACCCCTTTAAGAAATCAGCATACAAAGACATTTTGGACAATTTCATGTTCCCAACTTTGTGGGAACAGTTTGGGGATGGCCCCTTCCAGTGCAAAAAGCAAGCTCCATAAAGACATCGATGAGTGAGTTTGGGGTGGAGGAACTAGACTGGCCTGCATAGAGTCCTGACCTCAACCCGATAGAACACCTTTGGGATGAATTAGAGCGGAGCCTGTGAGCCAGGCCTTCCCTTCCAGATCAGTGCCTGACCTCACAAATGCGCTTCTGGAACAATGGTTAAACATTCCCATAAACACACTCCTAAACCTTGGGGACGGCCTTCCCAGAAGAGTTGAAGCTGTTATAGCTGTAAAGGGGGGGCCAACTCAATATTGAACCCTACGGACCAAGACTGGGATGCCATTTAAAGTTCATGTGAGTGTAAAGGCAGGTGTCCCAATACTTTTGGTAATATAGTTTATATTTAAAGCGGAGGTTCACCGGTAAAATGCTGTTTTTACCCTTAGATGGATGCTCATTTAGTCTAGGGGAATCGGCTAGTTGTTTTAAAATCCGAGCATTACTTACCGTTGTAGAGGGCGATCTTCTCCGCCACTTCCGGGTATGGGCTGCGGGACTGGGCGTTCCTTCTTGATTGACAGTCTTCCGACAGGCTTCCGACGGTCGCATCCATCGCATCACGATTTTCCGAAAGTAGCAGAACGTCGGTGCGCAGGCGCAGTATAGAGCCGCACAGACGTTTCTGCTTCTTTCGGCTACTCGTGACGCGATGGATGTGACCGTCGGAAGCCTTTCGGAAGCCTGTCAATCAAGAAGGAACGCCCAGTCCCGAAGACCCATACCCGGAAGTGGCGGAGAAGATCGCCCTCTACAACGGTAAGTAATGCTCGGATTTTAAAACAACTAGCCGATTCCCCTAGACTAAATGAGCATCAATCTAAGGGTATCTAAGGGTAAAAACAGCATTTATGGGTGAACTCCCGCTTTAAAAAAAAGGGTGAGTCTAAGGCTGGCCATGCATGGTTCAAATCTCTGATGATTCAGCAGGAACTGACTGAGATTCTAACCATTAATGTGCAGGTTGAATGTACCATGTTGATCGATCCATTAGCAGGGCCGTTTGAAGGAATTTGGTGGCCCCAAGCAAAATGGACATGGAGGCCCCCCAACCCCTCCCCGCATGCACGCACGCACAAAAACCCCCCCATGTTCTTTTTACTCCCCGCGGACCCCCCCCTTTCCCCTTCCTACCAGGGTCCGTACGTGCGGCAGGAGATTCAGTTTCCTGTTCCCGGCCGGACTGAAAGGAGGTGAGCACTCAGTGTTCACTGTCAGTCCGGCCGGGAACAGGAAACGGAATCTTCTGTACCGCACCGTACCCGGCCGGAGTCCAGACTGACAGGAGGAAGGAAGAGGAGCTCGGCCACGCTACAGAGAAGGGGAAGTGACGACTTGAGGCAGCAGTGCTGCAGGCTCTCTATAGAGCGCTCAGGCGGCTGCAGCATATAGGAAGCGCGGCAAGGGCCCTGCTTGGGGCCCCAGGCTAGCTTGGGGCCCCAAGCAATTGCTTGGTTTGCCTGCCTTGTAGCGACGGGCCTGTCCATTAGCTTGAGTACAACCAGCCTGCTGGATTCTCTTACGATTATTGCAAGAGATAATCCGCAAGAGATGTGGTGGCAGGAAAGAAATTTGCACCGCGTATGGCCTGCCTAAGAAAGGAATACAAAGCAATGAAGAGTAAAAGCTTTTATCCAAAGACAAAGGATGAAAAGGTAAACTATTACTAACATCCATGTAAGAACTCGTTTTGCCTGGAGACGAGCTTTAAGAATAAGAATATACAATTGGACTTGCATTCTAAAAGCCATTCATTTTTATTACTTGTGACATTTTCAGTCTCATTGTGACACAGAATCCATTATTTTAAAGAAAGCTAAAAATTACCTCAACATCAACTCTTCCAAGTATTACAACATTCTTGCATTGTCTAGAGACTACAAAACAATTTCACTTCACTAAAACAATGGGTTGACATGTGAGATCTGACACATGCTTGTTTTAAGCATGTTCTATTGTTTGTGATTCTCCCTCTCTTCTCCTCCCAGTGTCGACTCTGCGGATAAATGCAAGCTGTCATTGTATTACGTTTTTTTTTATTTCGTTTTTTCATTATCAGGCCCCATTCACTTTTTGTCAATCTTGGAACTTGGGTAGCCCATTCCTTTTCATGTGCCACTTTATGCATAGCTATAACTCCGTAGACAATGGGGTAGATTCAGAGAGAATTTATGCTGGTGTATCTATAGATACGCCGCGTAAATTCAAATCTGCGCCGGCGTATCTTCTTTCTGTATTCAGAAAGCAAGATACGCCGACATTAGCCTAAGATATGACTGGCATAAGTCTCTTACGCCGTCGTATATTAGGGTGCATTCTCACGCTGGCTGCTAGGTGGCGCTCCCATTGTTGTCGGCGTAGAATGTGCAAATTACCTAGATACGCCGATTCACAAACGTACGTACGCCCGGCGCAATTTATTTACGTTGTTTATGATAGGCTTTTTCGGCATAAGGTTGTTCCTGCTATTAGGAGGCGCAGCCAATGTTAAGTATGGACGTCGTTCCCGCTTCGAAATTTGAATTTTTTACGTTGTTTGCGTAAGTCGTTTCGCGAATAGGGCTGGACGTAATTTACGTTCACATCAAAACCAATACGTCGTTGCGGCGTACTCGGGAGCAATGCACACTGGGATATGTACACGGACGGCGCATGCGCCGTCTGTACAAAACGTCAATCACGTCAGGTCATCATATATTTACATAAAACACGCCCCCCCTTCCACATTTGAATTACGCGCGCTTACGCCGGCCCCATTTACGCTACGCCGCCGCAACTTACGGAGCAAGTGCTTTGTGAATACTGCACTTGCTCCTGTAAGTTGCGTCGGCGTAGCGTAAATACAATACGCTGCGCCGCCGTAACTATGCGCGCCCCTACCTGAATCCGGGCCCCTGTCGGTACCAGGGACATGCAGTCAGGGGAGGCAGGTGAGGCAGGGCCTCGCCTGCCATTAGGGTTGCCACCTTTTCTGCAAGCCAATCCCGAACATTCTTGTACCTATAAAATATGCTTAGAATGCTGTGCCACAAGTGAAGCCTCGTACACACGATAGGTTAACCAGAGGACAACGGTCTGAAGGACCGTTGTCATAGGTTAACCGATGAAGCTGTCTGATGGTCTGATGTGCCTACACACCATATGTTAAATAACTGATCGTGTCAGAACGCGGTGACGTAAAACACAACGACGTGCTGAAAAAAACGAAGTTCAATGCTTCCAAGCATGCGTCGACTTGATTCTGAGCATGCGTGAATTTTTAACCGATGGTTGTGCCTACTAACGATCGGTTTTGACCTATCAGTTAGGAATCCATCGGTTACATTTTAAAGCAAGTTGTTTATTTTTAGCCGATGGTTAAATAACCTATGGGGCCCACACACGATCGGTTTTGACCGATGAAAACGGTCCGTCGGACCTTTGTCCTTTGGATAACCTATCGTGTGTACGAGGCTTAAGACTCTCACAGACATGTATAAACCTCAGCACAATCATTCAAAAAATATAAAACTCTTCCAATACATATGATTTGTGGACTGAATGAAAAAAATAACGGATTCCTCTATCCAAACAAATTAGGTGGATGGAGGTATTGCCTCCCTCCTTAAGGGGAGGGGGCCAGAGGATCTGGCCATTTCTGATTAGTGCTCTGAACAGATTGCCCAACTCTGTGGAGGAGGCAGAGGAGGAGGGGGGGTAGTAGAGTTTTCCTTCTGCCCAGGACAGTTAGCCACAGTTCTGGTGTGAATAAATGTGTCCGGGTTTAATGCAATCAGAAACCCGGATACATGGTTTAAAACCCGGACTGTCCGGGTGAATCCTGGACAGGTGGCAATCCTACCTGCCATTAAAGTGGATGTAAACCCGATTCATGAAATTTGAGCTGGGCAGTATTTTGTTATCTCTTTTTAATGAGCTAAGTCTTATAGCTCTCTTCTGAACGGTTCCTCTGTTATCAGCATGAGAACTCCTGACATATTTTTTGACTTTTTAGACAAAACCAGCCAGAATTTTTTGTCAAAGGAGGTTGCTAAATTAGAGTAGCAGAGAGCAGCTCCTATTACAAAACAGCTCGGAGAGTCTCTGCCTATGAGGAGAGGGGGTGTGTGCCCTTCCTCCAATCAGCAATGTTAGCTATCTTGGCTGTATGCCCAGACATCACACTCTGGGCCAGATTCTCAAAGGGCTTACGACGGCGCAATGCCATTTGCGCCGTCGTAAGTCCTAATCTGGCCCAGCGTATCTATGCGACTAATTCTTAGAATCAGTTACGCATAGATATCCATTAGATCTGACAGGCGTAAGGCTCTTACGATGTCAGATCTTAGATGCAATTATTTTTCCCGCCGCTAGGTGTCGCCGACGTCGTTTTCCCCGTCGTCTATGCAAATTAGCTATTTACGCGAGATTCCCAAATGTACGCGCGGTCGACGCAGTGAATTTACGACGTTTCCGTAGCTTTTGCGACGCGTAAAGTTGCCCCTGCTTTATGAGGGGCAACCAATGTTAAGTATGGCCGTCGTTCCCGCGTCGAAATTTAAAAAAGTACGTCGTTTGCGTAAGTCGTCCGTGAATGGCGCTGGACGCCATTTACGTGTACGTCGAAACCAATGACGTCCTTGCGACGTCATTTAGCGCAATGCACGTCGGGAAATTTTAGGGACGGCGCATGCGCAGTACGATCGGCGCGGGAACGCGCATAATTTAAATGATCCACGCCCCCTACCTGGATCATTTGAATTAGGCGGGCTTGCGCCGGAGAATTTACGATACGCCGCCGCAACTTTACAGGCAAGTGCTTTGTGAATCAAGCACTTGCCCGTAAAACTTGCGGCCACGTAACGTAAACGAGATACGTTACGGCTGCATAGTTTAACGCCGATCTACGAGAATCTGGCCCTCTGTGTTTACCAGGAAGAGAAAATTTCCTAACACTTCTGAACTTTCTAAACAGTATATAAATGGGAAGACAGCAGATACACATATAAAACCTATGTAGGGAGATTTGGTTCATCTCTGTGTATCATCTGAGGCTGTTCACTTCACTGGGCGTATGGAGGGTTTACATCCACTTTAACATAAAAAAAATGCAAAGGATGCATTAAGGTGAAAAAACACAATGGTTTACAACCCCTTTAAGCCTAGGTTCACATTGATGCGGGTTAGAAATCGTGCAAGTTCAGCTACGTCGCACGATTTCAAACCGGCAGTGCAGTCGACATCGGGGGCGAACTACACTATCTAATTACAAACTACACATGCCTAATTGGCCAAGCAGTGCCACATCCCTGAGAACAGTAACGAGAGGAAAAAGAATATGTGCTAAATGGGATTTTTTAGGCACTGAACTTGGACAGAAACATTTAAAATGTAATCCATATAAAATCATTGAAAAGCTTACTGTACAAAGGTAATTTAAAACAAACCAACAAGGCCACAATAAGTCAAAAAGACCATCAATAACAAAGTACATATATCAATGCCACCATAAAATCCACAAAATGTCCTGACGCTCACAGTCTGTTCTTTAGTCTACTGTTAACGACTACATGTGTAATAACCTGTTTGATGCTGACCTTTTTATTCTTGGAATTGATTACATGATTGTGGCCTTTGTATTGACCGTGTGTTCTTTTGCAAAAATAAAGTATTGAAAAAAAAAAAGAAAAACCACAATATGACATCAATGATACCTTGTTTATGAGAAGGAGCCTCAATGCGTTTCAACTCTCAAAAAAATACGAGTAATAAGGAGACTCATATTATTTGAGAGTTAAAATGCTTTGGGACATATTCCCATAAACAAGGCATCATTGGCACCATATTTTGTATTTTATGGTGGCATTGATATACAGTGGAACCTCGGTTTAAGAGTAACTTGGTTTGAGAGCGTTTTGATTTTCGAGCAACTTTTTTTTTTTAATTCTGACTCGGTTTGTGAGTGTTGACTTGCAAGACAAGCAGAATTCAAGCTAAATAGGCCTGCAGTACCTCATTTGGCCTGAGGTACGGGGGGCGCAGAAGCCGAGCAGAGACAAAAATAGGCCTGCAGTATCTCATTTGGCCTGAGGTACGGGGGCGCAGGAGCTGAGAAAAGCCGAACATTGGCCTGCAGTGCCTCATTTGGCCTAAGGTACGGGGGCGCAGGAAACGAGCCGAAGTGTCCTCGGGCCTTTTTGGTTGTTTTCGGCGCTCTCTGGCACCCCCCACCTCTGGCTGCATTCGGTTTTGCATCCCATTGAAGTCAATGCTAAATTAATTATTTTCGTTTCCATTGACTTCCAGTGGCGGCTGGTGCTCAAAATTTTTTGGGGGGGCGCAAACGAAAAAAAAAATTGCAGCCTCACTGTGCCCATCAAATGCAGCCACTGTGCCATTAATTGTCACCACTGTGCCATGCCATCAAACGCAGTCACTGTGCCATCAATTGTCACCACTGTGCCATTCCATTAAACGCAACCACTGCGCCATGCCATCAAACACAGCCACTGTGCCATCAATTGTCACCACTGTGCCCTTTAATTGTCACCACTGTGCCCTTTAATTGTCGCCGCTGTGCCCTTTAATTGTTGCCGCTGTGCCCTTTAATTGTCCCCACTGTACTTATTGTCGCCACTGTGCCCATTGATGTCGCCGCTGTGCCCTGTAAAGTGCCCCGCCCGGCACTTACCTTTACTGGAGTCAGCCATCCACGTCCCTCGATGTCTTCTACCGCCCTCGATGACTGACAGGCGTTTCAGCCAATCAGGTTACCGGTAGCCAGGATAGGCCAACCTGATTGGCTGAGACGCCTGTCAGTCTTATACAAGGAGTGCATCCCTAGTGCGTTCCTTGTATAAGCTTCCGTTGGCTCTGATAGGCACTTCCGTACAGCCAACCAGCTGCCGTTATTCAGATGGCCGGACATGAGCGCCGACCATCTGAATAGAACAGCGGCAGCGGCGATAATAACATAGATTCGTGCAATGCATGAATCTATGTTATTAGACTCAGTGGTGGTGAGAGCCAGAGGGGGCGGCGCTCCAGCGCTCGCTTTGATATGCGAGTACTTTATATTACGAGCATACACCTGGAACGAATTACGCTCGTAATCTGAGGTTTATCTGTATATACTTTTGTTATTGACATGATGGTCTTTTTGATTTATTGAGACCTTGTGGGTCTGTTTTAAAGGACATTTGTACCAATAAACGTTTCAATGATTTTACATGGATTATATTATAACTTTTTCTGTCCAAGTTGGGTGCCTAAAAAAATACCATTTTACACAAATACTTTTTTCTTACTTTAGCATTAAACAGGAGTGGAGGACAGAGGAATCTAAATCACATCAAAAAACAAGCTGGCCAAATCACCATTGTAGACCAATGTGACCATTGTAGATTCTTCTAGATACTGAACAGTAGCATGTGAAGTGAGGAAACGCTGGTCTATATTGGCTATAAAACACCCTTTCCCTCCTGGGCCCTAGGACAGCTGTACCCTCAGCAAACCTTCATTACATCCAATGTCATCTCCACCTCCAGCAGAGCAAAGGTGATCTGTTGCTGGTAAACAAGACCTAGTCATGCATTGAGCCAGTTTGTTTGTATTTTCTATTTAATCTTTACAAACCTCGTCTCTAATAGGTGACATGGGTTTACTCCTGCACATTCCCGGCGACACAGAATTCTTATTTGCAGGTAAATAAATCAGGCCACCACGTCGCCCACATTGGGGGGGAACAGATTGAGTTTTCAGCGATTGTTAGCGCGCTTTGTATTTCCCGACCAGAAACCTTTTGCTTCCATATTAGCGCTGTCGTCCTTCATTTGTGTCTAATACATCACGTCCCTTCCCTGCTTTAACACTTCAGTTGAGCGTTTTCTAAAGCCGTGTTTTTACCATTTCTTCCTCCCAGCATACCACCAGTGTCTCTTCCTTGCCGCCCTTAAAGCTGAACTCTGGGCACAAAAAACTTTCATTTTAAGCAGTATGAGGGTAACATTATTAGCTGGATTCAGAAAGCTTTACGCCGGCGTATCAGTAGATTCGCCGACGCAACTCTAAATCTACGCCGTCCTAAATTTAAGCGTATTCTGGAAACCAGATACGCTTAAATTAGGCTAAGATACGAGCGGCGTAAGTCTCCTGCGCCGTCGTATCTTAGGGTGCAATATTTAGGCTGGCCGCTAGGTGACACTTCCGTTGAGTTCGGCGTAGAATATGTAAATGACTAGATACGCCGATTAACGAACGTACGCTTGCCCGTCGCAGTAAAGACACGCCGTTTCCGTAAGAGATACGGCGCGTAAAGATAAAGCTGCCCCTAGGAGGCGTAGTCAATGTTAAGTATGGGCAAATGACTAGATACGCCGATTCAGAAACGTACATGCGCCCGGCGATTTTTTTTTACGTTGTTTGCATACGGCTTTTTCCAGCGTAATGTTAGTCGAACAAATAGCTGGCCTAGTCAATGTTAAGTATGGCCGTCGTTCCCGCGTCAAAATTTTGAAATTTTTACGTTGTTTGCGTAAGTCGTCCGTGAATGGGGCTGGACGTAATTTACGTTCACGTCGAAACAAATACGTCCTTGCGGTGTACTTTGGAGCAATGCACACTGGGATATGTACACGGATGGCGCATGCGCCGTTCGTAAAAAACGTCAATCACGTCGGGTCACCCCCCATTAACATAAAACACGCTCCAATCAGCCTAATTTGAATTAGGCGCGCTTACGCCGGCCACATTTACGCTACGTTGCCGTAAGTTAGGAGGCAAGTACTTTGTGAATCCAGTACTTGCCTATCTAACTTAAGGCGGCGTAGCGTATATACGATACGCTACGCCGCCTTAAAGATGCGGCGGTCTTTATGAATCCACCTATATATATTTTACAAATATTGACAGGTCGGAAATTATTTTTTTTATAAAGCAATGTTTAACCACTATCCCATGCCCACCGTCATATGATGGCGGGACGATGAGCCTCTTGTTCTGGGTGGACGTCACATGACGTTGCGCCTTCCCGAGTCACTAGGGGGCGCGCGCCGCGTCACTGGGAACCCGATGCGCGTGCCTGGTGGCTGCGATGTCCGCCGGGCACCAGCGATTGCCCAGTAACTGAGCAAGACTCTGGATCTGTGTGTGACGTCCTGTCAGAGAGATAGTGTGTCCCTTGTACATAGAGACACCGATCGGTCACCTCCCCCAGTCAGTCCCCTCCCCCCACAGTAAGAATCACTCCCTAAGGAACACATTAACCCCTTGATCGCCCCCTAGTGTTAGCCCCTTCCCTGCCAGTCATATTTATACAGCAATCAATGCATTTTTATAGCACGGATCGCTGTATAAATGTGAATGGTCCCAAAAATGTGTCAAAGGTGTCCGATTTGATCTTGCCGCAATATCGCAGACACGATAAAAATCGCAGATCACCACCATTACTAGTAAAAAAATAAAAAAATAATACAAATGCTATAAATCTATCCCCTATTTTGTAAACGCTATAACTTTTGCGCAAACCAATCAATATACGCTTATAGCGATTTTTTGTACCAAAAATATGTAGAAGAATACGTATAGCCCTAACTTGAGGAAAAAAATTGTTTTTAAAAAAAATATTGGATATTTATTATAGCAAAAAGTAAAAAATATTGTGTTTTTTTCAAACTTGTCCCTCTTCTTTTTTTATAGCGCAATAAATAAAAACCGCAAAGGTGATCAAATACCACCAAAAGAAAGCTCTATTTGTGGGGAAAAAAACATTCGATTTGGGTACAGTGTTTTATGACCGCGCAATTGTCATTCAAAGTGTGACAGCGCTGAAAACTGAAAAATGGCTTGGGTAGGAACGCGGTGAAAGTGCCCAGAAGTGGTTAAATGAATGAACATAATTCAAGAAATAACATCACATCAAAAGTCCTCCATTACATCAGATTAACCTTTCACATCAGAGTCCTCCCTTCCACCTTTAGAGTTCTCCCCCCCCCCCCCCCACTACACATCAGAACCCGCCTATCACATTAGTATCCCCGCATTACATTAGAGTTCCCCCATCAAATCAGACTGCCTCCTTACACATCAGAACCAGCCTATAACATCACAGTGCTCACTGTCCCCCCCGTCCCCATCACATTAGAGTCCCTCCTTACACATCAGAACCGGCCTATAACATCAAAGTCCTCACTGTCCTCCCCTGTCCCCATCACATTAGAGTCCCTCCTTACACATCAGAACCGGCCTATAAGATCAAAGTCCTCACTGTCCTCCCCTGTCCCCATCACATTAGAGTCCCTCCTTACACATCAGAACTGGCCTATAACATCACAGTCCTCACCGTCCTCACCGTCCCCCCCGTCCCTATCACATTAAAGTCCCTCCTTACACATCAGAACCAGCGTATAACATCACAGTCCTCACCATCCCCCCCTGTCCCCATCACATCAGAGTCCATTCTTACACATCAGAACCAGCCTATAACATCACAGTCCTCACTGTCCTCCCCTGTCCCCATCACATCAGAGTCCCTCCTTACACATCAGAACCGGCCTATAACATCACAGTCCTCACCGTCCTCCCCTGTCCCCTTCAATCAGAGTCCTCACTTACGCCTCAGAGTCCCCCCCTACACATCAGAACCTGCCTATCGCATCAGAGTTTCCCCTTCCACCAGAGTCCTCCCATCATATGGTTACAGTGCTGGGGGGGAATATCTAAGGTGTAGAGGGGTCAGAGTGCTGGGGGGATATCTAAGGCATAGAGGGGCCATAGCATTACATTGACCAGGGGCACATGATGCTATAAAGACGGCCATGCCTATTAGTGAAATAATTTATGGTGGTACTTGGATAGGGTGTCTGGATTTTGAGCTGGTAGCTTCTCCCATGCCAGATGATATTATTTTCCTTGGCTTGTAACCCAATGGATCTGCGAATCTAGGACCACACTGAAAATTCTACAAGTATACATTTATTCCAATGGGAATTAGCATAAAGGATGCAGCCAACAAGTTTCAGGGACCTGCAAATCCTTCATCCAGACTTTCCTTAATTGTTATCCAGGATTCCAATTAATTGGAATACATTCTTGGTGTTGAGCTTTAATGTCAAGTTCACTATGACACCTTGAAGAAGGGAACCTGCGAGTTCCAGAAATGTTGGTAATCTTGGAGTTGTGTGACGCGGTCTTCACCATAAAATATGTGATAGGCATTTGATTGGAGCATCAGTGACTTCCTAGCTCCTTATCCTTGGGTGATTGGAGAGGAGATTAATGTCTTGCTTAATTATTTTTATAGTTGTTTATTGAAAATAAAAGTACACAAGTGGAGATAACGGGTTTCGGGGAATTGCCTCCCCTTCTTCAGGGCAGTATTTCTTGGAGAATGGTTAAGCTATGAGAGGGTTACGTATATTTGATCAGCTGTTCTGCAGTATGCTGACGTTGTGGAGCAGAGGCAGCCTTGAAGATACAAGTATACAAGTGTAGCCAACGTGGTTCGGGGGAATTGCCTCCTCCTTCTTCAGGGCTATATTTCTCGGAGAATGGTTAAGCTCTGAGAGGGTTAAATATATTCAATCAGCAACTCTGCAGTATGCTGGTGTTGTGGAACAGAGGCAGCCCAGGACGTAAATGGCCACCACATCACCGCTTTACTCACTGACAGTATTTGTCCTGGCCGTGAATGCCTGGAGGAGCACAATCCCGCCCCCTGCTTGTGATTGGAGAAATCATAAATCCTGCCTCTTGTGTCCAATCACTGTGCTGTGATTCGTTACAACACAAGCTGATTTTTGGGAAGGGAGGGTGTCCCTGAATGGTAGTTTGGAAATGTGGTCACCCTACTTGTGTGACATTAGCCATAGCAGCATACATCCCACTAACAGAACCAGCTAAATTTGACAACAAAGGCTGGTCCGAAAAGACACAGCAGGGCAAAAAAAAAATCACAAAAGAGGAAAATAAATGATTATCAGATATAAGATTACCATTTCACGGGGTAGATGATCTCAGAAAGGTGCCCTTGAAACAAGCCCTATAATTCCCACCGTGGTCAATGTGTTCAGGATCCACTTTAGCAAATTGCTTCCTTGCATGCAGCCAAGTCTAATGTTGCTACAGCACCCTAAGGTATTGCTATAAAAACCAGCTCACAGGTGCCATTATCACAAAAATTTGGCGTATTATGTCTCTTATTTCTGCGCCAAAATAAACTATTATTTTTTATTTTTCCTTCTACGTTGCTTTCCCTTCTTATTTTCGGGCCGCCAGTGCCTGGGATTGGGCGATATGACTCTGTTGGGAAAGCTCATAGCAGGGTCCAGCGCAGAACTGGAATGGAGAGAGAGAGGACTTATTTCTGCCCAGGGACTTTCTGTATTGTAAACACACATCATCAGTCCTGTATCTGAACCTATTTGCTGTGTAATTGGATAGAAATAGAACGTAAAGAAAATATATACCTTCTCTGGCCTGAAGGCACCAACTTATTCCACAGTGCAGGCATTTACTTTTTATGCATATAATCAGCTGCGAGGCTTATCTAGTAAATAAGTCAGATGAATGAAATTAGCTTCCTTTAAAGCCACGGATTGGATTTTTCTAGGTGTAGGTTTTTTTTATTGCTTAAAGGGAATTTGTAAATGTAAAAATATGGGGGCTGCCTTCGCTGCCATCGCTGCCTTGTTGTTAGAGGCGCAGTGATCAGGCCTGTCATGCTGAACCTAATTCGAATGATTAAGGCTTCATTCATATGGGTGGCTGCAGGCGGCCACCGCCAAGAATCAGCGATTCTTGACAGAGGAGAAACTAGCTGAAAACATGCAGGGCCAGATTCTCAAAAGAATTACGCCGGTGTATCTACAGATACACCGGCGTAATTTGAAAATCCCGCCGGCGTATCATTGTTTTGTATTCTCAAAACAAGATACGCCGGAATTAGGCTAGGATCCGACTGGTGTAAGTCACTTACACCGTCGGATCCTAAATGCAATACTACGCTGGCCGCTAGGTGGCGTTTACGTCCATTTCAGCGTCGGATATGCAAATGAGCCGATATGCCGATTCCCAAAAGTTTTTGCGCCGCTTCGCCGTAGTTTACGTTTTTTCCGTAAGCGTAAGGTTACCCCTGCTATATGAGGGGTAACCTTACGTCGGTCCGCCGTATGCCATGTTAAGTATGGCCGTCGGGACAGCGTCTGTTTTTTCCGTCGTTTACGTAACTCGTCGCGAATAGGGCTGTGCGTTAATTACGTTCACGTCGCAACCAATGTATTTGCGGCGTACTACGGAGCATGCGCAGTGGCCTACGTTTAAGGCCGGCGCATGCGCAAATCGTTAGGCACGGGGGCACGCTTAATTTAAATACAAGCCGCCCCCTTTGAATTACGCGGGGATACGCCGGGCCATTTACACCAAGCCGCCGCAAATTATGGAGCAAGTGCTTGGAGAATACGGCACTTGCTCCAGTAAGTTGCGGCGGCGTAGTGTAAATAGCTTACGCCGCAATGTATGAGAATCTGGCCCGCAGTGTGTGCAAACAGCACACAACACAGTCAGATTTGTACCCTATATAAATCGCTGCCACTGCGATAGGGAACTCTGATTCGATCTGGATGCAGACAGATTGCGCCCAGGGATGGCATTTATGGCTGCATACAAACTGGCCATAGCCACAGCATCCCAAATGCCCACGTTGGCCCATCTGAATGAGGACTTACTGACCTGGATCAAGCATGACACCAGTTAAAGTCGACCTTGCATCAAAATACTAGTGAACAGAACTACTCGCGCTAATGTAAGATATATTATATAAATGTAAATCCTAAAATAACCTTGAATTAATACAATGCAATACAAATCTTGATAAAAAAAATATGTATGTGAATAAAGTGACTTTTAAGACAGTGGGTGTTATTTACGAAAGGAAAATCCACTTTGCACTACAAGTGTAAACTACAAGTGCAAAGTGCACTTGGAATTGCACTGAAAGTGCACTTGGAAGTGCAGTTGCTGTAGATCCGAGGGGGACATGCAAGGAAAATTAAAAACAGCATTTTAGCTTGCACATGATTGGATAATAAAATCAGCAGAGCTTCCCCTCATTTCAGATCTACCCCTCAGATATAAACACCAGCTCATAGGTGCTATTACTATGGAGATTCCGCATATTATGTATCTAATCTCTGTGCTACAATAACTGTTATATTTATTTTTCCTTTATTATCACCTTTCTGTCAGGAGCTGTTCTTTGACAGCTGCTGGTCTCAATCCAGCATCCTGGTTTTGGCTATGATGCATCATTGTCTGTCTGTCCACCTGCAAGCTGATTGATGTGGCCAGTCTCTGGGTGGAGACCAAACCTGATTTAAGCCAGCAAAGCCTGCAGTCTCATGCTTGTAATATTGCGTTTTGTAACACACGCTCCAAGCTCCCTGTTTGTCTGCTCTGCTGATTGGATTTAGTTTATGACCTCAGATTTGATATACACTAATGTCTGAACTCTGCCTGCCCTATGACTATGGATTGGACCCTGACCACTCTGAACCTTGCCTGCCTTGTACCTGGACTGTCATTGAACCACTCTGCCTGTCTGCAATATGCAAATACATGTTTGCTTTGCTCAGTTCGCACCTGTCCTGGCATAGTGGCCAGGCACTATAGAATTGTGTATAAGACCTGGGGGCAACCAAGTTTTGGTAGGCTTACTTGCCTTGTGGGAAAGGGGGTTGCTATAGGTGAAAAACACAGAAGCTAGTTAGTGTCTGACCCCCTGCGCTAGGGGTAAGTCTGACACTAACCTTGTTATTCTCGGCCACTTCTACCAGGGATTGGGCGATATAACTCTGTTGGGAAAGCCCATAGAAAAGTCTAACGCATGACAGGAATGGAGAGGAAGAAGACTTATTGCCAGCCAAGGATTGTATTGTAACAATCATCTTTGTATCTTAAGTGTGTATCATATTAAAAATAGATTAGATACTTACCTTAGACCATGGCTTTCAACCTGCTCACCCAGGCCCCTGTAACCTCAATCGTAACCTGTAGAAGTTGAGAATATCAGATATCACAAAAATGCACCTCTACACAGGAGGGATTGCATAGATGCCAACTTTTCCGAATTGGCTGGGATAGTCCTGCATCTCTTTCCTTTGTCCCACTGTTGCTGTGGTTGAGTCCAAGATCACAACATCAACCTTTTGTGGGCACAGTTTTAGATTCCACCCACATTTTGTCTTTGTCTGGGACACATTTAAAGGTACTGTTCAGCAGTGATTATATCCATTTCTCTTTTTTTCCTGGTCCACATACACAGTGATTTGTATTTGTATTTTTCTTATGCTTTCCTTTTTTATTTAATTAATTGAATTATTATTTCTTATTTATTTATTTGTTATCAAATTTTTTTCTCTTAACTTTTTTGCTATCACACAGGAGAAAAACATTTCCTGTGTGATAGCAATTGGAGGTGACATGTTCTCTTTATTGACCCTGACACCTCCAAAACAGGAGTCCTAGCACTGTGCTAGAACTCCTGTCACAGCTGAA
Source organism: Rana temporaria (assembly GCF_905171775.1). Lineage (NCBI taxonomy): Eukaryota > Metazoa > Chordata > Amphibia > Anura > Ranidae > Rana > Rana temporaria. Next base: position 17,960,953 of record NC_053498.1, on the reverse strand, counting down.
ATGGGAAGAGCACAGCTTCCCCCTCTCACTTCATACATCGGCAGCAGGGACAGGAGACAGACTCGGTGGCCGGGGGGAGGACGGAGTCCCGAAGACAGAGCCAGCAGAGAGGTATGTGGGGTGGGGGGGAGAGGGGAGGACAGACGGGAGCACATATTTTACAAGTGATTTTGGCGACATCGCCGTGATCACTTGTTAACGAGCAAGCGGATTCCCCCATAACTTACCGCCCTTAACTGTATGTTCCTGGCGTCAGGGGACTCCATGCCACTGCTGCCCCTTGGAGCCCTGCCGCCCCAAGGCCTGGCCTCGGTGGCCTTGTGGGAAATCCGGGCCTGGGGGCTGGAGAGAACACGGGGGGCATATAGAGGAACTGATCTGTCAATTTTCCTCCTGCAGCCACTGAATGCCTGCTTGTCCTCCTCTCCGTCCCGCAGGCATTCAGAGGTTGCAGGAGGAAAATGTACAGATCAGTTCCCCTATATGCAAACGCCCCCCACCGCTCCTCTTACCCAGGAGGTGCGTACGGACCCCCTGCAGCATGGAGCCGGGTTGCAATTATTACCCCCGTGACCAAAATTGGTGTCAGGGGTCTTCAGGGAAGAGAAAGGGAGGAGGTGGTCGAACATGGTATTGAACCCTAAATCCTCCATCGTCTATTGAGATAGGTATGCTCCAGATTGAGCCATAGAGAATAATAGTTGCTCCAAAATAAAACAAATATAACTCGTTATTCTCAAGTGAGACATTTCAGAGGAATCCAGAGGGTCACAGGGTGTGAACCGTGCCCATCCCTTGCTAGATTAGGGCAACAGGAACTGATTTGTCTGCATCTGATGCCTGTACTTTCATTTTATTATTTGAAAAAGAAGGCAGAGAAGTAAGAAAAACACTTTGGCATGCATGTTGGGAGTCAAACAATGCTGTCTAATTTGAAACATATGTAAATAAACTGAACAGTAAACATACATATAGAAAAATTATGCAAATTTAGAAGAAAATGCTCATAGATCAATGGGTGTCCATGCTTGCTAATAGCATATAAGTATGCACATAATCTCACAGCGTGATAATTCGTTTTGTCATTGAGCATTTGGCAACATCACTTTGCACAGTTAAAGAAAATGTATAGTGTTTTGAATAATTATTTCGATATACATAAGCTTGCTATGTTATCTGGAAGAAAAAAAAATGGCTCTTTCCTACTAAAAACACTGCCACCAAATTTCATTTTTACAAACCAGGTTGGTGCACACACGGCCGTCACACCTATATGAGCTTGTTGGCCATCCTATTTCAAAACTATGGACAATAATCTGTAGTTGTCCACCCTGCACCATTTTCTCTTTGTGACTATGAAGCCTCCACTTTTCTGGGAAGGCTTTCCACAAGATTTTGGAGTGTGTCTGTGGGAATCTATGCCCATTAAGCCTAAACAGCATTTGTGACGTCAAGTACTGATGTTGGAGGAAAAGACTTGGATCTCAGTTGGCGCTGCAGTGCATCCCAAAGGTGTTCCTTAAGCCTTGTACACACGATAGGTTAACCAGAGGACAATGGTCTGAAGGACCGTTGTCTTAGGTTAACCGATGAAGCTGACTGATGGTCCGTCACGCCTACACACCATAGGTTAAATAACCGATCGTGTCAGAACGCGGTGACGTAAAACACAACGACGTGCTGAAAAAAGTTCAATGCTTCCAAGCATGCGTCGGCTTGATTCTGAGCATGCATGGATTTTTAACCGATGGTTGTGCCTACTAACGATCGGTTTTGACCTATCGGTTAGGAATCCATAGGTTAATTTTAAAGCAAGTTGGCTTTTTTTTAACCTATGGTTAAATAACCTATGGGGCCCACACACAGTCGGTTTTGACCGATGAAAACGGACCTTCAGACCGTTGTCCTCTGGTTAACCTAAGGCCTTGTACACACGATCAGTCCAAACCGATGAAAACGGACTGAAGTTCAGTTTCACCGGTCCAAACCGACCGTGTGTGGGCCCCATCGGTCTGTAGTCCTTCAGTCCAGAAACAGAGAACTTGCTTTAAAATTGGACCGATGGACGCCTGACCGATAGGTCAAAACCGATGGTTAGTACGCAAAAACATCGGTTCCAAACCCGCACATGCTCAGAATCAAGTCGACGCATGCTTGGAAGCATTGAACTTCATTTTTTTCAGCACGTCGTTGTGTTTTACGTCACCGCGTTGGACTCGAACTGATGGTGTGTAGGCACATCAGACCATCAATCTGCTTCATCGGTGAACCGATGAAACTGAACTTCAGTCCGTTTTCATCAGTTTGGACTGATCGTGTGTACAGGGCCTTAGAGTTGAGGTCAGGGCTCTGTGCACTCGAGTTCCTCCGCAATAAATTCCCCAAATCATGTCTTTGTGGAGCTGGCTTTGTGCACAGGGGTATAGTTACACCGGAACAGAAAATGGCTTTCCCCAAAGTGTTAAAGTGATTGTATACCCTTTTTTTTCATTTTGATCTACAGGTAAGCCTATAAATAAGGCTTACCTGTAGGTAAAAAGGATATCTCCTAAACCTGTACAGTTTAGGAGATATTCCCCTTGCATGCAGCCGCTGACTTCAGAGGCTGAAAGGTCTGGCAGACGGCCCTGCCGGAAAGAAGTCTCCCCGCGCATGCCCTGGAGTGACTTATAGCGGCTCTGGCCACTCACCGCGCCAGAGCCGTGATACCCGTAAGACACGCCGAGGGAAAATGTCCGCTTCCTCGGTGTGGACCGAGATCACCAGCTACGTTCTAAGGTAAGTATTTTTTATAATGAGCTAGTATGCGGTGCATACTAGCTCATTATGCCTTTTGTAATTAAAACCAAAATAGAAAGAAGAAGGTAGTGTGCCTCAATGTTGAACGTATGGATGATGGGGAGAATTTGTGGTCTGTTGAGGGATATCTCTGGCATGCTGGGCAAGCCGTTCACATAGGTCTTTTGAGATATCCCTCAACAGACCACAATTTCTCCCCATCATCCATACGTTCAACATTGAGGCACAATACCTTCTTCTTTCTATTTTGGTTTTAATGACATAGACGATACTTGGAATGATTTTCTGTTAACATATATATATATGTACAATACTTACCTCATTATACATTTTGTATAACATTGTAGATATACGCCTATGTCTTCTAAAAACACACCCCTGAACAAAAAGTCATTTACCTTGAAACGCGTCGGGTGAAAGACGACATCTGCTTCTATGCTTGAACATTGGTGTCTTTATACAGATTTGTATACATTCCAATTCATATTTTAACTTTGTTGTTTAACCACTTAAGGACCGCCTAATGTCGATATACGTCGGCAGAATGGCACGGCTGGGCACAATCACATACCTGTACATCCTCTTTAAGTGCCCAGCCGTGGGTCGCGGGCGCGCACCCGCGACCCGGTCCGAAGCTCCGTGGCCGCAGGACCCATGGACCCGATTGCCGCCAGTGTCCCGCGATCGGTCACAGGAGCTGAAGAACAAGGAGAGCTGTGTGTAAACACACCTTCTCCGTTCTTCACAGTGTCAGTGTCACTGATTGTCTGTTCCCTGATATAGGGAAAGACAATCAATGACGTCACAAGTCCAGCCCTGCCCCCCTGCAGTTAGAAACACACATGAGGTCACACTTAACCCCTACAGCGCCCCCTAGTGGTTAACTCCTAAACTGCAATTGTCATTTTCACAGTAATCAATGCATTTTTATACCATTTTTTGCTGTGAAAATGACAATGGTCCCAAAAATGTGTCAAAATTGTCCGATGTGTGCGCCATAATGTCGCAGTCAGGAAAAAAAAATCACCGATCGCTGCCATTAGTAGTAAAAAATAAAATATTAATAAAAATGTCATAAAACTATCCCCTATTTTGTAAACGCTATAAATTTTGCGCAAACCAATCGTTAAACGCTTATTGCGATTTTTTTTTTACCAAAAATAGATGGAAGAATACGTATCGGCCTAAACTGAAGAAAAAAAAAATTATATCTTTTTTTGGGGGATATTTATTATAGCAAAAAGTAAAAAATATTGAATTGTTTTCAAAAAATGTCGCTCTATTTTTGTTTATAGCGCAAAAAATAAAAACCGCAGAAGTGATCAAATACCACCAAAAGAAAGCTCTATTTGTGGGGGGAAAAAAGAACGCTAATTTTATTTGGGAGCCACGTCGCACCACCGCGCAATTGTCAGTTAAAGCGACGCAGTGCCGAATCGCAAAAAGGGGCCTGGTCCTTTACCTGCATATTGGTCCGGGTCTTAAGTGGTTAAACAAATAAATATGTTTCAATACATTACTGTGCAAAATACATATTTTTCTAGATCTATGCTTTTAAAGTCCACTTAAGGGAATCCATTTATTTTTTCCTAGATTTTTTTACTGTATGTATTTTTCCAAAATTGGTGTTGGATGCCTATCACATGCTGGGAATTGAATTGGAATTAGTGCTGCTTTTTGTTTTGTATTATTTGGTTGACTGCTATAACAGTATTAAGGTGGCTGCTTATTCCTAATATCTCTGTGACCTAGCGCGGATATTACCTGTTTACAATACTTTAGGATAGCAATACGAATAAGATAACTTTATGGGTCGAAAGTTATTTTTCCACTTTCCTCAAAATTCTCATGATTTACTCACTGAAGGGACAGGCAGGTGACACATTTAGTCCCTGGTATAGCAATGCAGCTTCTGTGTCACCTACGGGGGTGGACTGACAACCCATGGGGCCCCCGGGCAATAGAAGATTATGGGGCCCCCGGGCTTACAGATGGCCACCACGCCAGGAGGCAGTGCAGAGGCAGGGCAGCTAAAATCTCAGGATTTTCACATCAAAAGCATGTCGGTTTAAGACATAGCAGGGACAGATGTAAAAAAAACACACAGATTTTTACATACTGTACCTGGTTTTATTGAGCCTGGCAACCCTGATGGGGCCCCCTAGTGGCATAGGGCCCTCAGGCAGTGCCCGAAAGTCCCAATGGTCAGTCCGCCCCTAGTCACCTATCCTGCATAATTACCTTGGTACAATTGGACTTGAAGCAAGAAATAGTAAAGCTGAACCTGAAAGTTGTGTTTTTCCTGACTATGCGCTAGATTCAGATAGCCCGCCGTAAGTTTGTGCGGGCGTAGCGTATCTCAGATACGCTACGCCGCGGTAACTTAGTGAGGCTGGATTCACAAAGAACCTGCGCCCTAAGTTACGTCAGCGTAGCGTAAATCTGCCAGCGTAAGCGCGCCAAATTCAAATTCTGAAGAGGTGGGCGTGTTTTATGTAACTAAAACATGACCCCGCGTAAATGACGTCTCTAACGAACGGCGCATGCGCCGTCCATGAACGTATCCCAGTGCGCATGCTCCTAATCACGTCGCAAATAGTCAATGCTTTCGACGTGAACGTAATTTACGCAAAGCCCTATTCGCGAACGAATTACACAAACGACGTAAAATTCGACGCTGTCCCGACGTCCATACTTAACATTGGATACTCCTCATATAGCAGGAGTAACCTTACGTAAACTACGTAAAAAAAATCCGCCGGGCGCACGTACGTTTCTGAATCGGCGTATCTAGCTCATTTGCATATTCTACGCCGAAATCAACAGAAGCCCCACCTAGCGGCCGGCGTAAATATGCACCCTAAGATACAACGGCGTAGGAGACTTACGCCGCTCGTATCTTAGCCTAATTTAAGCGTATCTGGTTTCCAGAATACGCTTAAATTTATGACGGCGTAGATTCAGAGTTACGACGGCGTAGATTCAGAGTTACGACGGCGTATCTACTGATACGCCGGCGTAACTCTCTCTGAATCTAGCCCTATATATTTTGGCATAAGGTGTGGGAACCACAAGATTAGCTAAACAGAATAATAAAATAAAATAAAAACATATATAAACATATATATACTTCAACAGTGCATTTGCTTCTCTTCCATGAGTTCTACTCACTTGTGATCAGTATTCTTTTCTTTGCTCTTTTAAAAATGAGCCATATTTGTCAACAGACGAAGCCATTCTTTTACAAGCTCTTTGTACGGCGAGATTCTGTAACATGTGTGCCATTTAGCAAAGGGTACCAATTAATTTCAGGTGTCTCGAGCGAAGGCAAATGGACATTGACTAAAACAAGTAATAATGTATCCTGAATAAGCTAATGAATCACAGCTGCCCTCTATCCAAGCTGATTGGACTCTGCTAATGGCAAGCAAGTCCTCTGAGTGTGATTTATCAACGTGTCTGAAAAAAGAACTGTCTGCATTGCCACATAGCAACCAACTAGATTTAATATCTCACTCTTCGTCTGTCATTTTCCAATCAGTCTGACTGGTTCATAAATTAAAACACAGATGATTATTATTATTATCAGGGCTCAAAATTTCAAGTCCTGAGCTACTCAAAAGGCCTCAAAGGTTACTCGCCACCAGTTGCCCCACCCAACCCCTACCATGTCCCACCCCTAATCCCGCCCCTAGACACGCCCTCATAAATGATCTCATGAAATGACACTTAAATGTTTTATGCAGAATTAAGTTTTAAAAATAAATATTAACAACAACTTTATCTGTGCCCAAAAATGCAGCCATGTCTACCAATGCAGCCATGTGTCCCCAGTGCAGCCAGGTGTCCCCAGTGCAGCCACGTGTCCCCAGTGCAGCCACTTGTCCCCAGTGCAGCCACTTGTCCCCAGTGCAGCCACATGTCCCCAGTGCAGCCACATGTCCCCATTGGAGCCTGTGTCCCCATTGGAGCCTGTGTCCACATTGGAGCCTGTGTCCCCATTGGAGCCTGTGTCCCCATTGCAGCCTGTGTCCCCATTGCAGCCTGTGTTCCCATTGCAGCCTGTGTTCCCAGTGGAGCCCGTGTTCCGAGTGCAGCCTACCTGTGCTGGGTAAGGCTTCATTCACACTTGGCGGACTCCGTCGCTACGGAGTCCGCCTGCTCCCGTCGGCTCAGCGGGAGATCAGTCCGCAGATCTCCGCTGAGCCGACGATGACAAGCTCCTCTCTGCTCACTGAGCGGGGAGGGGCTTGTCGGGCACCGCTGTCCCCCTATGGAGAGATCTGATGAAAACGGACAGCATGTCCGTTTTCATCAGATCTTACCCGATCCAATCCGCATGGACAGATGGGGACGTGGCCCCCATACGTCTGTTTTTAGCGGATCGGGTCGGATGTCAGCGGACATGTCTCCGCTGACATCCAACGCTCCATAGCGATGCATGGAGCGGCCGTTCAGGTCCGCCGACAGACGGACCCGAACGGCCAGGTGTGAATGAGGCATAAGAGAGAGGAGAGCCACCGCCTGGTTGTTCAAAGCGCGGGGAACATAACAGCTTTCAATTCAAAAGCTGTGTTCCCCGCCGCGAGCCGTCATATACAGCCGCTCCTCCCTTGTCCGGGAAACTTTGATAGACGGATCACCCATCCAATCCTGGGATGGGTGATCTGTCTATCAAAGTGCCCGGACAAGGGGGAAGGGCTGTATATGACGGCATGCGGCAGGGAACACAGCTATTGAATTGAAAGCTGTTATGTTCCCCACACTCTGAACAACCAGGCGGTGGCGGTGACTCTCCTCTCTTCCCAAATTCCCCTATATTCACTCCTTGCTCGCCCCCCCTGCTCCCAGGTAGCCCGCACTCGCCCAGCCCTCAAAATGCACTCGCAAAATGCGAGCAGGCGAGTGCAAATTTTGAGGGCTGTTATTATTATAGGTATTTATATGGAGCCGTCAATTTAGGCAGCACAAGACATATTCTACATTCATATCAGTCCTTGTCCTCAAGGAGCTTACAATCTAAGGTCCTTGGGCCGGATTCAGAAAGAAGATACAACGGCGTATCTCCTGATACGCCGTCGTATCTCTGAGTCCGGCCGTCGTATCTATGCGCCTGATTCAGAGAATCAGTTACGCATAGATATCCCTAAGATCCGACAGGTGTAAGTGTCTTACACCGTCCGATCTTAGGCTGCAATTCCAGGCCGGCCGCTATGTGGTGCTTCCGTATCTTTTACGCGAGGAATATGCAAATGAGGAGTTACGCCGATTCAGAAACGAACGACCGCCCGGCGTTTTTTTTACATCGTTTGCGTTCTGCTTTTTCGGGCGTATAGTTACCCCTGCTATATGAGGGGTATGTGCGGCGTATCCTATGTTAAGTATGGCCGTCGTTCCCGCGGCGAGTTTTGAAATTTTTACGTTGTTTGCGTAAGTCGTTCGCGAATACGGCCGGACGTAATTTACGTTCACGTTGAAACCAATGACGTCCTAGCAACGTCATTTAGAGCAATGCACGCTGGGAAATTTTACGGACGGCGCATGCGTAGTTCGTTCGGCGCGGAGACGCGCCTGATTTAAATTTTACACGCCCCCTACCCGCAGAATTTGAATTCCGCCGGGGGATTTACGATACGCCGCCGCAAATTTACAGGCAAGTGCTTTCTGAATAAAGCACTTGCCTCAAAAACTTGCGGCGGCGTATCGTAAATGAGATCCACGTAACCTATCTGAATCTAGCCCCTTGTCTCACATGCACATATACTAGGGTCAATTTAGACAGCAACCAAGTTACCTACCAGCATGTGTTTGGAATGTAGGAGGAAGCCATGGGTAAATACCAGCATGTGTTTGGAATGTAGGAGGAAACCATGGGTAAATACCAGCATGTGTTTGGAATGTAGGCGGAAACCATGGGTAAATACCAGCATGTGTTTGGAATGTAGGAGGAAACCATGGGTAATCCATCCAAGCAAAAGGAGAACATGTCATCTACATGGGGAAAGTGTTCTGGTCGGGATTCAAACCGAGGACCCGAGTGGTACAAAAACAAAAAAAAATTCTGCGCTGTCTAAAGTTGAGCAGCTAACACTGCCAGTGGACAAATGGTGAAAAGTCAGAACAAACATAAAAAGTGTAGCGCATTAAACAAATATGATAACATTCAATTAAGTGAGTGGTCTTGTGCATCAGTGAAAAAAATATCTATAATAAATAATGGGGGACACTGAATAATATAAATCAAAATCCCTAGTGAATGAGAATGATGATCAAAAAAAGGTCAATGTGAATAAAAGTGATAGTACTCCCAATGATCCGGAACGAAGTGCACTGAAGAAATCCACCCCGGACCAATAAAGAAGAAGCTTACCAGAAGCAGTGAACCCTAATGAACATACGTTCAGAGGGTCAACTGAGCATAATGTAAACCACTGTGGAAAATGGACCCTCTGTTGCAATTCCCAGAGAAGCGACTCACACACCGATCCAAAGTAAACAAGGCAGATCTGTGTTCTGACAGGGGATTACACTGGGATCTTGTCTTTCTGCCATGCAGGCAGGGATGGACTGGCCATTGGGACTACAGGGAGTTTCCCGGTGGGCCGACGGCTCAGTGGGCCGGCTTCAGTGACAGTGGACCGCCGCCCCCCTCCGCTCCTCTGTCTCTCCCTTCCCGCAGCGCTCACCTGGGGGGAACAAAGAAGCAGGGGAAGGAGCAGGGGGGGCGACAGAGGAGCAGGGGGGGGAGGGGACAGACAGCTGACTCAACAGCTATGGCCTGGCAGTTTCTCACTTCTGCCTAATCTTGACCCATAAGGGGGGGGGGGCACCAAACTGATTCCTTGCCCCGGGTAAAATAATGTCTAGCTTCCCCACTGGTACTGCCTATAAGAGTACCAGTACCAGCCGTTCTACTCTAATAAAGTAGAACGGCTAGTGGCTAGTGAAGGGGAGAGGGGGCTTGGGTGGCGGGGGAGGTGCAGGAGTTGTCCGGCCGCCGTGGGAGAGACCTGTCAAAGTGTGCCAGTCTGGATGAAGTCCAGGGCCAAATTTTTGTCCCAGTCCAGCCCTGCATGCAGGAAGACGGATCTCTGTGTTATGCCGGGCAGCCCATCCCCCATACAGTTAGTTAACACACCCAGGGGCCAGGGAACACAGTTAAACCCTTGATCACCCCTGATGTTAACCCCTTCCCTGCCAGTGTCATTAGTACAAGGTCCGTGCATATTTTTAGCACTGATCACTGTAATAACGTCACCGATTCCCAAAAAAGTGTCAAAACTGTCAGTTAGGTGTCCAAATGTCTGCCGCAATGTTGCAGTCCCACATTTATCCTGTCTTCTTAAACCCCCTCTTCCCAGATAAAAGTGCCTGCCTTCATACATCTCTATTACAAGTGTGTGTGATTGGGGGGGGGGGGGGTTCATTGTTTTTTATTTCAATTCACCTTACAGGTAGTGACAAGGACACTGCATTTTTGGCAGGATCAACATGTATCTTCTGTACTTGCTGAAAATGTTCTTAGCTTGAAAAATTGAAAGCTAATGTAGCCACCATATCTAAGGACTGGTAAGATTAAGTATATTACATTTTTGTTCTCGAGTTTAGTTATCCTTTAATTATTGGAAGGTGACTTCTCCACTGCCTAATGAATTGAAGCAGAGGCTCACATGACATAAGTGCTTAGTGGCGACATGGTAATGCCGTATGACTACCGTGCTGTATCTCTGTCTGCCCTGACAGCTTTAAGAGAGCATAGAAAATCAGCCAATTAGTAATTGTCCTCCTGCTGTTATACAGCGCAATAGAGAGGAAGCAAGAGACTTTGGGACTCATATAAGAGTGTTCGGAGAAAATGTGATCTTTTTACCTGTAGAAACAATTCAGCTTCCAATTATCATCCTCAGACAGGTCTGAAAAGTAAAGGGAGGATATTTAAAGTGTATGTAAACCATTTTCCAGGAAGTTTGGTATCATGCCTCACTGTATTCGGCTTCCTTATCTTTTTTTTTTGTTTGTGTGAATTTGTTGCAAAACAAGCTGACAACACTCAGCCATTGCTTCCCAATGCAGCTAGAGAGGTCAGATGGGTATTTTTTTTACTGCTTGTTAGGAATGTGTAAATTGTTTAAAGCAGAAGTAAAGTGTTTTTTTTTTTTCTTCTGGGTGTTCAGTGTGCTGCACATAAAAAATTGGGGGCCAGATTCTCAGTCAGCGGCGTATCTTTGCCTGGGCGTAACGTATCCGATTTACGTTACGCCTCCGCAACTTAGACGGGCAAGTGCTGTATTCTCAAAGCACTTGCTCCATAAGTTGCGGCGGCGTAGCGTAAATCGGCCGGCGTAAGCCCGCCTAATTCAAATTTGGATCAGGGGGGCGTGTTTTATGTAAAACTACTGTGACCCGACGTGATTGACGTTTTTGCGGAACGGCGCATGCGCCGTCCGTGGAATTTCCCAGTGTGCATTGCTCCAAAGTACGCCGCAAGGACGTCATTGGTTTCGACGTGAACGTAAATGACGTCCAGCCCCATTCACGGACGACTTACGCAAACAACGTAACTTTTTCAAATTTCGACATGGGAACGACGGCCATACTTAACATTGGTACGCCGCACTTATGCCTCATATAGCAGGGGCAACTATGCGCCGGGAATAGCCTAACGTAAAAGTCGTAACTTTACTGCGTCGGCCGCGCGTACGTTCGGGAATTCGCGTATCTAGCTAATTTGCATACTCGACGCCGAAGCGCAACCTAGCGGTCAAAAAAAAATGCAGTTAAGATCGTACGGCGTAAGAGACTTACGCCTGTCGGATCTAATGGATATCTATGCGTAACTGATTCTAAGAATCAGGCGCATAGATACGACGGGTCAAATAGGACTTATGACGGCGTACATGGCGCTGCGCCGTCGTAAGTTCTTTCAGAATCTGGCCCTGGATGTATAATCCCAGCATGACTCTGTGCCATGGTGAAGTAACTCACAAATTCTGAGGGAGTTTCATCATTCTGGCCAATCAAGAAGGCAAGGACTCTAAACCCTGAAGAAGTCCAGGAGAAGATGGAAGTACCCTAGATCTAAAGGAGCAGTTAACCCTTCTATTGCGGGGCCGGCCCGCTGCAAGGGAACATTTTTATCTTCCCTGGAGTTCAGCTTTAAAAAAAAATTTAAATGTCTTAATTATAAAAAATTATCTTTCTTTTGCTCAATCACTGCTCGGTTCAGCACCAGGAGCCAAAGGAAATATCTGGTCCACTACTTTGGCTACACAAAGCTTGCATGGATGGTCCTTTCACTCCAGGTGGATGAATAGAAAGCAAATACATCTGTATTAAAAGATAAGTATGGGACTGTTTTCTTTTTTATCATACATACCTAATTGGATGCAGCATCAGTCTAAGACTCTGAGAACCGAGCGATTAAACATCGATGATCGTTTGGTTCCTATAGCTCCGTGAGCAGTGGCTGTCAGTCACTGGCTCTCTGCTCTGCCCCCCCGAGCACTAAGCTGTGGAGGGGGTGGGAGCGGCCAGTTCAAGCTTTCACTACCTTCCCCGCCTGCTGCGTAAACTCATCCCCTTCATCCCGGAAGAGGACACAGCAGTAGTAGTTGGCACAATCATCAATTCTCGACTCGACTGTGCAAACTCCCTCTACCTCGGACTCCCGAAATACCAAATTTCGAGTCTACAAGTGGTCCAGAACACAGAAGCCAGACTGGTAACGGGGGAAAAAAAACTGGGAATCAATCACCCCGTCCCTGAGGACCCTCCATTGGCTAGCCGTGAAGGATCGGGTTACATTCAAGACCCTCTGCCTCACTCCCAAATGCACACAAGGAAACTCTCCTCAATACATATGTGAGAAAATAAAACACTACACCCCCTAGTCGCATCCTCCGGTCAACTAACCAAAACCTCCTCCACATCCCCAAGACCTGCTACAAATCTAAAGGAGAACGAAGATTTGCAGTCCAAGGACCACGGCTACGGAACGCTCTACCCACGGACATCTTCTGAAGACACAGGACGACACTGGATGCAAAAGCGCCTTGAGGCGATTTAGTTCACATTTGTAGCGCTATACAAGTTACTCACTCACTCACTCACTCACTGAGAGGCTGAGCCAGGTGCCAGTCCAGGCTTGTGGGCGAATCCCGACCATATGGTCGTGATCTTTCCGGAGGTTGGACCGGCTCTGTGACATCAACCAACAGCAGGCTTCGGGTCAAAGGAGCGCAGAACAAACTGCACTCCTGTGACCCACAGAAGTACCGCCAAACAAGCTTCGGCTATACTTCTCCTTTAAAGTGGTGCTTCTGCTTTGCCCTCCATAGCACAGATTTACTTTAAGGCAATGTTTCTCAAATTTTTTACCCCCACCATAGGAACTCTTGATTTTCAGGTCTCAGGCCTCGTACACACGACCGAGTAACTCGTCGTAAATGAAACATCGTTTTCCTCGACGAGTTCCTTGTTAGCCTTGACGAGAATCTTGACAAGCTTTCTTTGCGTACACACTGTCAAGACAAAATCTCGTTGTTCTCAAACGCGGTGACGTACAACATGTACGACGGCACTATAAAGGGGAAGTTTGATTCCACTGGCGCCACCCTTGGGGCTGCTTTTGCTAATCTCATGTTACTGCGTGTTAAGTAAAAGTTTGGTGAGAGACGATTCGCGCTTTTTAGTCTGTTACAGCGTGACGAATGTGCTATCTCCATTACAAACCCTACTTTTACCGAAGGCACGCTCCCATCTCATACTTTATTCTGAGCATGCGCGGGTTTCTAAGCATACACACGAACGTGTTTCTCGTCGTAAACCAGACCGAAGAGAAACACGACGAGGAAATTCGAGACTCCCGACGAGGAAAAAGAGAACTTGTTTTCTTTTTTTCTCGTCGAGTTCCACGACAGTTTTCTCGACGAAAAACATACACACGATCGTTTTCCTTGGCAAAAAAAGGTCTGCCACCAAGTTTCTTGATGGATTCGGTCGAGGAAAACGGTCGCGTGTACGAGGCCTAAGCAGGGGTGTCAAGCTCAATTTCATTGTGGGCCACATCAGCATTATGATTGCCCTCAAAAGGGCCGGTTGTATCTGTAAGATTAGATGTCCAGCGCATTCCCTCCCCTTACATTAGATGTCAAGAGCCACCCCACCATTAGAAGTTGAGTCCCCCACTCTCCCTTACATCACAGTGCACCCCCCTTTCCTTACGCTGCTGCTGGGAAGAAGCAGGATGCATTGCTTAAAAGCAGAAAGTAAGGGTCTTGAAGAGGACCAGAGGAGGGCGAGGGCCACATGAAATGGCCTGGAGGGACGGATTCGGCCCGCGGGCCTTGTGTTTGACACCCGTGCCTTAGGGAATCCTTGCTAAAACCAATTCAGTGGGAAAAAATTACATTGGTGGTCAGTGTTCAGAATGACACCCTTACAGATTATTGGCGTCATGCCTGTAAGTGGGGTGCAGCGTGTGCGGTGGCAATAATTCACACAGTCCAATGCAATGTAAAACTTGTATTGAGGAAAAGCAGCAACAGTTTAAAACCAACCTGATGGGAAAGCTACCCAGCCAGGTGCGCCCACAGTTTCAACGCGAAGGAGCAGATACCAGCCAGGCTGACAGCATCTGTTCAGAGGGGGCCGAATGTGGCGTGGCCATCTCATGCCCAATCAGGAAGGTGTCCAGAAGAGATGCAACCCTACACTTTTCCTCTTCGTCAGGAACCTTTCTCTAGCGCTAGTACTGTACCTCACAGGTGTTGTACCTGTCCCTACTCTACCAAATTGCAAAAAGCACACCAAACCTGGGAACCAGGGGGGAGATTCAGATAGAGATACGACGGCGTATCTCCTGATACGCCGTCGTATCTCTGAGATCCGACGGTCGGATCTATGCGACTGATTCATAAGAATCAGTTACGCATAGATCGCCCTTAGATCCGACAGGTGTAAGTGACTTACACCGTCGGATCTTAGGCTGCAATCTCCCGCCGGCCGATAGGTGACGCTTCGGTTTTTTACGCGACGAATATGCAAATTCCGATTTCCGCCAATTCAGAAACGAACGCCCGCCCGTCGCTTTTTTTTTACGTTGTTTGCGTTCGGCTTTTTCCGGCGTATACTTACCCCTGCTATATGCGGCGTATCCAATGTTAAGTATGGCCGTCGTTCTCGCGCCGAGTTTTGAATTTTTACGTTGTTTGCGTAAGTCGGTCGCGAATACGGATGGACGTAATTTACGTCGAAACCAATGACGTTCTAGCGACGTCATTTGGAGCATGCGCACTGGGAAAAATCGCGGCCGGCGCAGGCGCAGTACGATCGGCGCGGGGACGCGCCTGATTTAAATAATACACTCCCCCTAGCCGCGGAATTTGAATTCCGCCAGGGGAGTTATGATCCGCCGGCGCAAGTTTCGAGGTAAGTGCTTTCTGAATACAGCACTTGCCTCAAAAAATTGCGCTGGCGGATCGTAAATAAGATAGATTACGCGGATCTAAAGATCCGCTGATTTATCTGAATCTAGCCCCAGAGCTTTAAGAAGGCTCTTCTTGATCCAAGATGGTCACCAGAGTCACATGGGGAAGCAGCATTGGATCGCTTCCCAGGTAACCATTTTCCTCCTGACTTCTCCATCTGCAGTGCCGCAGAAAGTAGACTGCCTATGCCTACATGCCACTGATTCTGCCAATAACCATGCAGGCACCATTAGCTAGCCAACTCCTAGCAACCTCAGGAGGTACCCTAAGGTTCTATGGAGCCCTGGCTGAGAATGGATTTTTTTAAGGGCTTTAAGAAAGCCATTCAAGGCTGGCTAGAAGCCTTGGAAAATGCTCTTCAGAATACCGTTTACAAACTAGAGCTGGCATGAACTGGGCCTAAGTATCCATCTATTGTATTGGAAAATACAGGTGCTGAAAGACAACGCAGCTGCGAAATGACAGCAGTCCAAACACATCCTGCCACTCTGTGCCCGGCCTTTTAAACCCTCTCTGGGGACTCTGCAGTGGAAAAGAAAATATTGGATTCTTGCAAACAAATAATAATTACATCGCTAATACCCAGGTTTCACCTTGTTGACTCAGAAGAATCTCATAAAATCCCCATCTCTGCTATCTCCATCAGATACTGCAGTTGTGCTGACGCATAAGCACAGATCTACGTGGGAATTGTTTAATTACAACAATCTGCAGAGCAAATTGTTTTATCATATTTCAGACACAGGCTGAATTTTATTTTGTTTCCCAGTAACAGGATCGCGTCATGTTGAAGATGGCGCTTCAAAAAGTATACTCCAGGCAGCAATGGAAGCTAAACAGATAGACCAGGTGATGTACTACTGTATGACAGACAGTCTGATAATTGCCAGTGATGTCATCCTTAGGCCCCGTACACACGAGAGGATCCATCCGCTGGAATTGATCCGCGGACCGGCTCCAGCGGATAGATCCCCTGGTGTGTACAATCCAGCGGATCTGTTTCCGCGGATTTTTATCTCCTGGGATGGATTTCAAGCGGATAAAAATTTGAAGACATGCTTTCAAATCTATCCGCTTGAATCCATCCCAACGGATTGATCCGCTGGTCTGTACAGACTCACCGGATCAATCCGTCCGAATGGATCCCCCGCATGCGTCGTAATGATTCGACGCATGCGTGGAATTCCTTTTATGACAGCGTCGCGCACGTCGCCGCGTCATCATCGCGGCGACGTTGCGACACGTCATCGCGACGGGATTTCGGCACGGATTTCGATCCTATGGTGAGTACACTCCATCGGATCCAAATCCTCGCAAATCCTCGAGAGGATTTATCCGCGGAAACGGTCCGGTGGACCGTATCCGCAGATAAATCCTCTCGTGTGTACTAGGCCTAAGTCTGTACTAGAGTCACAATGCCTACTTGTTTCCAAAAAGTGAACTAAAATGTATCTAGAGTCTTTTTGTATTCATTTTGGATAGAATAGAGAAGAGTTAAAACCTCTGTACATTTTGTTGTTGCTGTCTGTGTCCCATTGGGGACATTTTCATTACTTCCTGTCCTGAAGACACAACAGGAAGTTAGCGTAAAGTTTGCTAAAACCCCTCATAGACAGTTGTCACTGTCCTTATTGGAAGATTTCCCCTCATCCCCAATTTTGGAATTTCCCTCATCTTCAGTCCCGGGGACATTGCTCACCAGTACAAACAGAATGAGCGTGAGGGGGGCTGTTTTAAGGCCCCCGAGCTCATGGGAATGTTACAGAAGGGAAGTTTTACGCCCCCCCACCCCCACCTGTTAGTTAGTGGGGTCAATTTAGATAAGGGGGATGGGTTTTGTTTCTTCCCAGTAAGGTTAATAGTAGGGTTGTGAGGTAAGCTAGGGCAGTGTTTCCCAACTCCAGTCCTCAAGGCACACCAACAGGTCATGTTTTCAGGCTTTCCATTATTTTGCACAGGTGATTTGATCAGTTTCACTGCCTTAGTAATTACCACAGCCGTTTCATCTGAGGGAAATCCTGAAAACATGACCTGTTGGTGTGCCTTGAGGACTTGAGATAGGGAACCAATGAAAGGTCATAGGTGAGGTCACATGACATCATGGAACATTCTGGATGGCAAAAAGACTACTTTAAGCAGAGTTCCACCCAAAAGTGAAACTTCCGCTTAATCCACTCCTCGCCCCCTTACATGCCACATTTGGCATGTAATGTTTTTAGAGGGGGGGTGGGGGCTTCAGGAGGAGTGGGACTCCCTGTCCCACTTCCTCTTTCCGCCGAGGGGCTGCAAAGGCGAATACTCTAATCGCCTTTTGGCAGCCCCTCCCTGTAGGCGATCGCCTGGGACACGTGACATGTCCCAGGCGATCGCCTGTCCAATCAAATGGCGCAGCGCCACTCGCACATGCGCAGTGGGTGCCCGGCCGTGAAGCCGAAAGCTGTCACGGCCGGGTGCCCGCAGTTGCAGTGGAGGCGCCGGCGGTGAAGGGGGGGACGGCGACGAGCAGAGAGTTGCTGATTGCCGCCAATACTAGTAAAAAAAAAAATATGTCCCCGGATTTCATTTAAAAAATCTAGTCACCTTATTCTAAATGGCACTCCAATGTACCTTGCTCGCAGACGTGTGTTGCTGCATGCACCTTTTTTGGTACATTAGGCAGTCCATTCACATCAATAGGCTGTCTTAATGTACCTTTACATGACACACCAAGCATCTAAACCGATGTGTATTATATACACCAAAAATATGTAATTGGGTCAAAAAATTCCTTGGCTGTCATGCTCATTCTATGGCTTCCATACGTAGTTGCATAGTTACAGAATAGGAATCAAAAAGGGCACATGTGCATCAAGTTCAGCCAAAAAAAATAAAAATACAAAATGAATGGCATTGGCCCCGTGCCATGCGTCACCATGGATTGCAGAACTGTCTTGTTCAATTATTTGCCGGGAATAGTTTGCTCAGATGACAGGTGCACTTTACCTAAGTCAGCGTTTTTTTCCCCTTCTCTTTTCCTTCTTCCCACTTGTCGGTAATCCACTAATTGCTTTATGTAAACAAGCGAATCGTTATTTAAAAGCGAACCTCTATACATTCAACGCCGCAGACTCCCTCACCTCAGCCAAGTGGATGAAGCTTCCTTCTAATTGATTTTTTTTTTTTATATATGGAAAACTTACCCCGGAAGCACATTCATACTTTTATAAAGTTAGTAAGCGCGATATAGATCCTCGATATCTGGAAGTGCATTGCGGCCTTTTGTCTCACTTGGCTGGTGGCTCGCATAAAACTGTATGTTGTTTAACTGCTTCAATTTTGGAAACATCAGTTTCTTCATGTTATCATGATCGCTAATCTCAAGCACTCCTCCCTCTGCAATAAATCGGGATGGTCCATTACTGCCGTAGTAAATTAGTGCTGTAAAACAGTAGTAATCTGCGGTAGGCCATTAAAAAAAGGAGCCATATAGCAGCACTATAAAGTACTGTCTCACCATGGGGCTTTCAGCAGGGGAATAGAATTACAATATGGATAGAATTAGATAGAATTACAATATGGATGGTGGAACGCACAACCACATTGAATAACAGCTTCTGAAATATTACAGTTGGGATTTTGCGTATCAGTTGTACGAGAGGACGTAATAGGCTATTTGTGTATATTTATTATTTCTGTTAGCCCAGTGTCACTAAGCTGGGGCTGTGCGACTCTTAAGAAGCTCATTTTAAGGAATCTAGATGAAATCATTGAAAAATATTCAAGGTCTGCTTATCTAGTCCTGAAGTTACTACGGTCCTACCAGACAACAGAGTCAAGTTCGTGACCTGATGTATCTCTACTGCACTTTAGGGATAAGTTTGATATCGGTCCGGACCAATAGTTACACACATAGGTGTGCGCAGCCTATTGCATTAGGGTGTGCACCCCAAAGCTCAAACACACATGCGTACACACATGCGTGTTTGTATATACATATAGGGTAGTAGGACAATGGACAGTGATGGTAGATCAGTGGACGACGTCAGTAAGGCAGAGTTTGCTGTCGGTGGAGCAGTGGACGGTGTCAGAAGGGCAGAGATTGGTTTCAGTAGTTTATTTTTTATATATTTTATTTATTACTTTATCATGTTTTACAATATTTATTTTACAATCATTTTTTTATTATTTTTTTTTAGGTACCCCATTGGTGGGCTTTGGTGAAATATCAGAGGTCCTACACAGACCCCCGATGTCTAATTTTTCAGATAGAGAAAGTGACTGAGGACAGAGATTCCCCAATCCATTTCTCTGCAGCTGAGAAGAAGGGTGGATTTGCCTAGTACAGGGTCATGTGCGCACACCTATGGTTACACATAGCTGCCCTGCCGTGAGATTCCCTGGCAGCGGTGGCCCATCCATTAGGGGTGCCCATGCACCGCCCCTCTGTCACGCTACCCCCTATATGGATAATGGATAGATTCATGCATAGCATGAATCTATCCAATAGACGCCGCAGCCACCACCTATTCATGCGTCCGGACCCATTTCAGGGCACCGGGCGCATGAATTACAGCGGCCAGGATTTTTTTGAAGCACCGGATTAAAGCCAGCGGCTCTAATAGGCTTCAAGATCGGATGGGCTCGGGTCACAGAGAGTGCGACCGGAGCCCACCCAGGTGTATTACTACAGCGAATGAATATTCGCTGTTGTAACACTGGTCCTCAATCAGGGCCAATTAGAAGCGGGTGTGAGACCCGTTTTCCAATTGGCCGAAAAGAGAAAACTCCCGATTCAAGGAGGTGGGAGGAAACGGAAGCAGCCATTGCCATGATGACCCATGGCGAGAAGGAGAAACAAGAGGCCGCCGGTGATGGGGTAAGTTCCACTAACCAACCGAATGAACCGGGAGGGGCATACTGCTTTCCACCCCCCCAAAAAATGTTGCCGCCAGTGTTCCCCGCCTTGCAACTGGACACATACAAAGAGGCAGGGATGCTCTATACATCATTGACCTAATATGGCCACCTGTCCACATTAGGTCTATGACACTGACCTAATATAGCCACCTGTCCACATTAGGTCTATGACACTGTCCTAATATGGCCACTTGTCTGTATTAGGTCTATGACATTTACCCAATATGGGCATATGTCCACATTAATGTGGTAGTAAACTAATTTTTTCACCTTAAGCCTAAAAAGGAAAAAGCGTCTTTCCATTGGGGACACCTGATAAAAAGGAAGGGTTGCTCTGTGCTGGCGGGGCACCCCAGAAGAAGAGAGTCAGGGCTGCTCTGTGCAAAACGATTGCACAGAACAGGTAAGTATAGGCATGTTGAGGTAAATTATCCTTCCTGTTTTCGGCATCTGAAACAGATGCTTTTCCAGCTGGACCCTTCACGAACTCTCGTGAATGCTGTCTCAGCCAATGAGGAGGCAGAGTCCCCGGAGAACTGCGTCACTCGTGAACACCTCTGGATCGATATGGGGCTCAGGTAAGTATTAGGGGGGGCTGCACAGAGAAGATTCAATGCATGAAGTTAAAAAAACGTTGAGCCTTTAGAACCACTTTAAAGGATAAGTTCACCTTTAAAAAATAAAATAAGTGCACATAATTTTGCAGGTAAAATATGTGCATTTTATATTTTTTTTACTTGGAGCATGGAAAGAGGGGGAGAGGCTGCAGCTGCTGGAAAATTTTACATGCTCCACCATAAATACGGGTGAGACATGTTCCAAGAGGTGAACTGCGAATTGTTTTTTATTTATTTTTTTTACATTCCAAATTTGTATTTATTTATCTCAGCTTAGATAGACAGTAACACGTCTACAATAGCACAAAACAACACACGTATCATAAATAACATAAGGATATAGTTGCAAAATAAAATGGGGAGAGCTGGAGGCAATACCAAGAACCAATAACCACAACTTCCGAAATGCATGGGAGTGTATATGGAGGCCCTTGGCATTGCTACAGAGCATGCTGCACACAAAAAATATTCGTAAGGCACTCCTAATCGGTGAATTGGTTTGCGCAAAAGTTATAGCGTCTAAAAAATAGGGGATAGATTTATGGTATTTTTATTATTATTATTTTTACTAGTAATGGCGGGACTGCGACATTGCAGCGGAGAGAATGGACACTTTTGACACTTTATGGGACCACTGATACTTATACAGCGATCAGTGTTATAAAAATGCACTGATTACTGTATAAATGACACTGGCAGGGAAGGGGTTAACACTAGTGGTGATCAAGGGGTTAAATGTGTTCCCTGGGAGGTGTTTCAAACTGTGGGGGAAGTTGACTGACTGGAGAAGGAGAGAGATCGCTGTTCCTGATCACTAGGACGATCTACTACTCCCCCTGTCAGAACGGGGATCTGTTTGTTTACATTGACAGATACCCGTTCTGGCTCTCTGTGGAGCTATCACAGGTGGCCGGCAGACATCGCAGCCGCCGGCCACACGCATCGGCTCCCCCGCCGTGCAGCGACCGCGCGTGTACCTGCTGTTGCTCCTAAAAGAGCAGACGTACCCGTACGCGGCAATTTGCAGGAACGAGCCGACCAGCCGCCATATAATGACGGCGGCTGGTCGGGAAGTGGTTAATGAGGACACAGACTGCAAGAAATAGATGGTAGTAGGGGTGTAGGAGCAATGAAAGGGGGCATTGCTGGGGGAAGATCACAAAAGAAGGTAAGCTTGCCATTAAAACAACTGCTTCGGGCACACAATATGGAATTGTTTTTTCTTTAATGCAACAGGATACTGAATTTATCAAGATCACTGAATAGCAGTCTGTGTTTTTTCCCTTCACCACCCAAGGGTCACTGCTAATAGGATATAGTTGACTTTTTGCAGCCTTGATGGGGATTTGGGTTCCAACCTCCTGTGACCGATATGACCCCTGGTTCTGTCACACGGAAATCCCTGTGATACATCGCACTGCCAATAATTACTGGGCAAATGCACACAATGCCTTTCACACTTCTGTTGTGAGCTTTCCCTTTAGTAGGCTGGGACTCTGTTCTGCCCCTCGGTCACTTTTTTCATCTACAAAGCTTGGTCGTGTTTGATTTTTACATATGCGGGTTTCTTAATACTGCACAGCAAGTGTGCTTTATGTTTCCCTTTTGCAACATAGAAAAACATACAGTATGGGAATCTTCTGTTGCGTCATGGGAGAACATCCTTTTTTTTTCTCCATATTCAGAATTGCTTAGCTTTTGCATGCAGAGAAGAAGGAATTGACTCGCAACACAAAAATTTCCCCACTTTGGAGCAGACACGGAATAGGGCAGAATGGGCCTCTAGGCATGATAGCAGCTTTGGTACCCCAATCCCTTTCAATGCAATTGGTGAGGATTTCAATAGGAACAGAGAAGTCAGGGCCGATCCTAGGGTCACAGACGCCTGGGTGCAGAAATATTTCTGGTGCCCCCACATGGGCGTGGTCATCTTTACTAACTCCTCCCCTTTACAAATGTTTCTATGGCTACGACTCAAACACAGAGATGCTCCCCTAAGAAGTCTTCATTATTTTCCCCTATCAGAGTCCCCCATCAGGGCCCCCCACAGCAGGAATCCCCCATCAGGGCCCCCCACAGCAGGTGTCCCCCATCAGAGCCCCCCACAGCAGGTGTCCCCCATCAGAGTCCTCCCCAGCAGGTGTCCCTCATCAGAGCCCCCCCACAGCATGTGTCCCCCATCAGAGCCCCCCCACAGCATGTGTCCCCCATCAGAGCCCCCCAAAGCAGGTGTCCCCCATCAGAGCCCCCCCCAGCAGGTGTCCCCCATCAGAGTCCCCCCCAGCAGGTGTCCCCCATCAGAGCCCCCCAAAGCAGGTGTCCCCCATCAGAGCCCCCCACAGCAGGTGTCCCCCATCAGAGTCCCCCATCAGAGCCCCCCAAAGCAGGTGTCCCCATCAGAGCCCCCCACAGCAGGTGTCCCCCATCAGAGGTCCCTTATCAGAGCCTCCCCACAGCAGGTGTCCCCCATCAGAGCCCCCCACAGCAGGTGTCCCCCATCAGAGCCCCCCACAGCAGGTGTCCCCCATCAGAGCCCCCCCACAGCAGGTGTCCCCCATCAGAGCCCCCCACATCAGGTGTCCCCATAGATTAGTACTTGTCCAATAGATCCCTGTAGCTTGGGTGCACTGGGAGCAGAAACACATTACAGGGGGGCGGGGCATATGTGGCATCTTTGGTCACTTGGAGGGTGGCACTCGAAGAGCATTTCTGGGAGTGCACGGGATGATTGGCAGCAGCTCCGGCCAACCCAAAAGCCTCTCATCACACCGCCTATGGGAGAAGAGCCGACACACGCAGAGGGGGTGGGGCAGACAGGAGACTGCTCCATGCACACTGGACAGAATTAATTAGTGGAGCCTAGTACCGGAACATGTTACGGTACTAGGCTCCGCTGTGGTACCCAGCCCTGATTTCGGGTATACGCTCTTGTCAGTTGCCAGCGGAGAAAGCAAGCGGGATGGGGAACTGCAGCACCATCTACATGCGCTCCACCTCTGGACACAGACAAGGAGGAGGGGAGCACTTTGGAGCTTTGGCGCCCCCACCTCAGAGCACCCCATGCACCCTGCCTAGGATCGGCCCTGAGAGAAGTCTATATTGGCATAGCCCCTCCCCATCAGACACTAACTGCCTACAAGCTAAGGATACCATTTGTCCCCATTTCTAGGGGACAGTCCTCATTTTGAAGGGTCTGTCCTCGAAAAAAGTCACAGGCATTGTCCCTAGCTGTAAACATTGCATTGTGCAGGTGCGATGCCATTATTTCTTAATGGCACCCCAATCCTGGGATGATTTTGCCAAGCAAAAAACGTGACTGCAAATGCTCCTGGCTCTTTGCCATGATTTCGTACATGAGCTTATTTTTGAGTGTTTTTGGAGTGGAGGGAGGCCAATTTAAATGAAACGCTCAAGAAATAAAAAAAAAAGCTCTGTCGCTGCAGAATACTCCGGTGTAAATAGAGCCTTATTAAATACCTTGGACTGTCTACTTTCCAAAAAGGGGTCATTTTGGGAGGTATTTGTACTTTCCTGGCTTATCAGTGTCTCAAGAAATTAGATAGGCCGCCAGTACATCAGGTGTGATCAATTGTCAATGATTGACACCATAGCTTGTAGACTCTATAACCTTCACAAAGACCAAATAATATACACTGATTTTGGTTATTTTTCACCAAAGATATGTAGCAGTATAACTTTTGGCCAAAATTTGTGAAGAAAAATCACAAATTTGCAAAATTGTATAATAACATTTTTGGTCTATTTTTTATTTATAGCGCAACAAATTTAAAAAATAGTGGTGATTAAATAACACCAAAAGAAATCTCTATTTGTGTGAGAAAAGGACAAATATTTCATATGGCTGCAGTGTTGCATGAGTAGTTGTCATTCAAAATGTGAGAGCGAAACAAAACTGAAAATTGGCCTGGTTAGGAAGGGGGTGTAAGTGCCCAGTGGTCAAGTGTTTAATGTTGACTTTCACATGACCCCACCTGGTCCCCGGGCATTGATGAGCATGCACATAAGAAAAAGGGTACCCGCATGAGTGCAAGGGCCCAAACCCCCCACAAGTGCAACACAGCAGGTGAAAAGAAGCCAAAGGGCACCAGGGTGTGAGAAACATCGGTTTAGAAAAATGGGGGCACCAGAGGCATCATTTTTATTATAATGTAATAGTGTAACATGGCACTTTAAAAAAATCCAGTAATACTTAGCAGGGCTCTCCCTTCTAACAGCCAAAAAAGGCAGACAATATAAAAAAAAGGCACAAAAGCGACTTGGTGACATCAGGCCTTGGCATTAACATGTGAAGAGGTGAGACACCAGAAGTCTGGAAGAGGAGAGCAGAATGCTTTATCACTTCCTACAGAGAATCAAGCCACAAGATCACTCATATTATTAAGAGACTCTTGTCTCTCCTCTTTAGTCAGGAAGCCTCAATAACTTAAATTTCCTCAACCGTCATTGACAGCTTGCGAAAGGCTAAGAAGCCGAAGGACAATTACTGCAATCTCATTTTACACAGGATCTTTTTTTATTAAAGGGGATGTGTACGACTATTTTCCATAATTTCCAGATGCTTCAGAAACCAGTCTGCATACTTTACCAGGTCAGACAAGATGGAGTTTGTCTCTCTCTTCTGGGATCATGCCTGGTACTACATTGCTTTGGAGGGTTATTTCTCGTTAGAGGCTATCATCACAAGAATACATGGACTCTCCAAGTAAACAGATTATTGTGCAGCGCCCCCTTGCTTTCAGCATGGGCACTATGCTAAAGTTAGTGGGAATGGGAGAGTTACTTTGCTCCCATTTGTGGTTTGTCTAAATTTGGGACTTCTGTCATTTCCAGAAGTGTCCACTGGGTCAGTGCAATACCACCCCTTGCCGGCAGTTGGCACCAGAGGACTTCTGGCAGAGCAAGTTTTCCCCAGCAGCCAATTAGAGGAGTTTTCCCTCTCAGGGCACGCTGGGGGAGAGTATATCTGTGACGGGGTCATGTGTTAAAAATCTTTGCGGGGTCCCCATTCCAGGTGCGGTATCCACCTTCAGGGTACGCGCATCCGCCAGCGTGACCCACCTGGCCAAAGCTGAAAACTGCATCGAACCTCAGCCTGAGGAGAAAAGGGACCCCAGTGTTTCGCTGGGTTCCATGACCTGTTGAGAAAATCCCAGTCTGGGATCGGGTGTCCGGACCACTGACAGGTATGCTTTCTGTCATCCGGGGTCCTATATAGGAAAAGTCTACTGGGAGGATTCGCTCTCTTTATTCACCTAAGTCCTTTATTGAAATTGGCCTGTGGCAGAGGCCCTAGAGCCAGGTCTGTGAGGGAGACCTGTTCCTCCCAGCTAGTTCAGAGTGACACTTCAGCTGCCTATTATAGGGGTCTGTCCGGAAGCACTTTACCCACTCCAAGTAGAGTGGCGACGAGTTACAAAATTGGTACTATACAGAGCAGTATTGACTGCTCCATTTAATATCCAGGCCTGATACCGCAATGTTCTCTTCACTTTCCTTCATCAACCTTGACCTTCCCAATTCATGTTGATGTTGGCCGTGTTTTCCCTGGACAATAAAGCATTTATTGGCTGTCTGGACCTTCGCTCACTACCGCTGTTCTCACAACTACACCCCTAGACACCGCCAGGGTAACTTGGTAGGCCAATCCCAAAATCAACCAGCGGCTTCTTCGGGGGTGAGTGCTACAGTTGCAAATACTGTATATTTTCTGCTTTAAAAAACTACATATTTTCTCAATTGTAAAGGAAGTTATATGCATCATTGGACCTCTATTTATGACGTAACGAGACCCTGTCACTGGATCAAATATTATCTTTATTTATACATATAATAGCTCTTTTGAAGGGGGGTTGTGAGAAATTAATCTTAGAACAGAACCTGTTGGAACCTATGGAACGTTTGAGGCAGAGTTTGGAGGAGAGAAGTGGGGGGTCGACGGATAAGTGGGAGAGTTGGAGAGAGTTTGAAAAGACACTCGGGTACGCAGAGGTAATAAGCCCCTAGACTGAGGGGTTCCAGTTGCAATGGGAGTTATTGTCAGTGGATAAACGACAAACGAGCTGTGCAAAGCTGGTAGAGACCTACTAAAATAAAAAAACGCAGCTGAATTTGCAGTGAAAGGTGATTCTACAATGTATTGACTCAGGGGGGCTGAATACAAATCCATGCCACACTTTTCAGATATTTATTTGTAAACAATTTCGAAAACAATTTATCATTTTCCTTCCACTTCACAATTATGTGCCACTTTATGTTGGTCCATCACATAAAATCAGAATAAAATACATTTAAGTTTTTGGTTGTTAAATGACTTAAAGCGGAGTTCCAACCAAAAAATTGAAGTTCTATTTTTTGGAACCCTCCGGTGTCACATTTGGCACCTTTCAGGGGAGAGGGGGGTGAAGATACCTGTCTAAGACAGATATTTGCACCCACTTCTTGGAATACACTAGTGTGGCAGCCACGCCCCTACCCACAGCCCCCGCTGTCTTCTGGGAAACACACTGTTCCCAGGAGAGAGCGGGGACCAGTGACGACACGCCACGCTACTCGCGCATGCGCAGTAGGGAATCGTGCAGTGCAGTCTCAATGCTTCACCGATTCCCTCACCGAGGATGGCGGCGGGTGCCGCCGAGGGATGAGCGATCTCTCGTCCTCGGCTGCCGACATTGTGGCGCGCTGGACAGGTAAGTGTCCATATTTTAAAAGTCAGCAGTTGCAGTATTTGGCGGAACCTCCGCTTTAATGTGGAAAATGTTAAGGGGTGTGATAACTTTTTCAAGGCACTGTATACTTTGGAATACATGTGGAGATCTGTGCAGGTATGTGCAGCGGGTTGCCTATCATTGATATGAACATTCGGCGTTGGTGGAATCAGCTCTTTGCATGGGTGTACGGATCAGCACAGCTACTGTGTGTAAATGAGGACTTAGCATAAGTACCAAAGCAGCTAGTGTTTAAAGTATGGGAGCTCCTGCAGCTTACAGGTTTCTTTCTATAGGAATTGTGCATAGAAATACATTACAGCCTTATAGATGTTTCTACTTGAAGATAGGTTAACAATCCCTCAGTGAAACACATTATGAATATTGCCTTTCTGCGTTCTTATAATGCGACTCTTTCTCCCCTCAAGGCTGATCCATGATCCTTAGCGCAGACATGGTAAGTAAACAATTTAAACAGTCAATAGCGTAACTACGTTTTAATGTTCATCAGCTTGACCTCCACTCTTAAATGTTTCATCAACCGCATCATTGTTCATGTGTCTCTAAGGCGAAATTCATTTACGTAGATTGCTGTCACATTGCAGAGGCATGTTATTAATAGTATTTCTATTATTGGTATTTATAACACCCGTTAGTTATAAATCAGCAGGGTATTGCATTGGAATGAAACTAGGCATGTGCAATTTTTTAAGTTACGAATACGTTTTCCGTCAATTTTCATTATTTTAGTTGATTCGTTAACATACGAATGAACGAACGGTTTAGCGCAATTAATAACGAATAACGATATTTTCAAAATAACGAATATGAAAAACAACGAAGATACGAAAGAAGAAAGAAACGAAAACATAGAAACAACGAAAATACCGAACCCCCAAAAAAAAAATAATTACGAAAAACAAAATGAACGAAAATGCAAACTTACTAATAT
Source organism: Rana temporaria (assembly GCF_905171775.1). Classification (NCBI taxonomy): domain Eukaryota; kingdom Metazoa; phylum Chordata; class Amphibia; order Anura; family Ranidae; genus Rana; species Rana temporaria. Next base: position 17,932,476 of record NC_053498.1, on the reverse strand, counting down.
TCGAAGACCGAAAAGAAAACAACCGAAATGCCGAACAAAGAATAAAAAACGAAAATCAAAACTAACGAAAAATAAATTACGAATCTTCGGAAAACGGAAATGAAAACAACGAAAATACGAAATAATGTAAATTAGCTTTCGTTAGTACTGAAATATTTCTGGACATTGACCAATGGCCACTGAGCGCTGTCCCTTTCCTCTGAAGAGGTTTGTTCCTTCCCCCAATGAGCTTCTTTCTCATTACCTCCTGGCTCCTTCTGTCTTTTTCTGTGTTAGACTGCAGTGCATCTCATTTCTAGATTTGTATTTGTAATATCTGACATATTTTAGTTTTCTTCTACGTCAGACTTCATTCTAGACAGGGTGTGTGTGCTAACTAAGACAGTCAAGTCAATCACAGTAAAGTACGAATTACAAAATTACGACGAGTAGTGTGTCGAATAAACATAAAATGTATTCCGAATGCAGAATTCCGAATGCAATAAAATCTACAAAAGTAAGTTTATACAATCAAAGGATATTAGACACAAAAATATGAATGATCATAAAGCAACGAAAATATATTTCTTACGAAAATACGAACGCAGCATGATGGAAAATATAATGTAAATACGAATAGCAAAACAACGAAAATTAAACTAACGTAAAAACGAAGGAACGAATAAAATCATTTTAAAAATACGAACGCGGCAGAATACAAAATATAACGAAAATACTAATCTCGATTCAACGAAAAATAAACTAACAGAAAAAAACGGAAACGTAAAAAAGAGTGTTACGAAAATACTAAAGAGTACGAATACGATAAATAACGTCTTACGAAATTACGACTCGTTACGAATCACGATAAACGAACAGAAACTAAACAGAAATAAACAAAAAATTTTGCTATGCACATGTCTAAATGAAACTCTTTAAGTTTTTGGCACATTTGATGACATCATTTTTACAATACTGTTAAAGGGACCCTGTTACCAGATCTATTTCTTCAACAAAATCTACTTTTAAGATTATATGTGCATGTAACAAATTTTATACATGTTATTTACACCTTAAATCCTCCCTTCTATAGACCTCCAGTCCAAAAGCCCCAAGACTGCAGCTGGGTGCCGCCATATTGGATAGGATGGCAGCAGCCCCAGCAAACCCAGAGCTGTCACACAAGTGACACTCTATAGTGTTCCCCTTTGTTCCTTCTCCTGCAGCAACATAAAAAGCTATGTAGGGAGGTGAAGGGAGGGGTAGAGGAGCTGAGCCAGCACACACAGTAATTATGCCCTTCCGGAAAAGGCACAATACGCCGGCTTGTGTTCCCTGGTGCAGACCTGTGCATGTCTGTTGCCAGGTTGCACCTCATTTATGAGGAATAACTTTACGCCGTACAACTTACGCGCATCTCACGTAGAATGCGCCGGGCACACGCTCGTTCGTGAATCGGCGTATTTCCTTCATTTGCATGTTTGAATGGCTAATCAATGGGAGCAGCACCATGCGCCCAGCCCATATGTGCGCCCACCCTAAGCCGGCGTGTGCACGCTACGTCGGCGGGGTGTAGCCTGTTTTTAGACGCGCGTTGGTTCGTGGGTCTGCCGCACACATACGCCGGCGCATATTGGCACTTACGTCGGCGTAACGTGTTATACGTCGACGTAAGTGCTTTGTGAATCTGGGCCAGTGGCGTTATATAGTAACGTAAAACTGAGTGCACCCTGAAAGCCCGGGGGCTGATTTACTAAAAAGCTCATTTACGTGTTTGTGTAGAAAATCCGAGATGCTTTTCAACATCCAGCCAGCTTTAAGGAGAACTCCGCTGTGTAGTAATTGATCCTACACTGACACATTACATAAGTGGGATAAACAGCTTTTATCTATGGACACCAAAAGCTGGAAGATCTGACTAAGGAAGGAATAAAGGCCATCTCCTAGGATCCGATAGGAGTGTTCTGATCTGATGATACAATGCAGGGGGCCGGGCACAGACACAGCATGGCTCTTGCTGGCTTAGTCACAATTGGGCTTATCTAAAGATCTGACAGTGCAGTCTTCATTATAATTGTGTAGACTTACTTATGAAAGATATATATTTGCCCGAGGAAATGTCAAAACCGAGAGGCCCCTGAGGTCTGACAGCTGTTGCCCTGTCAAATGCCTGAAGCTAGTATATACTAACATTACTACCAAACATGAATTAACGATTCCCGATCTGGCTGTCTTTCTGTCCATTTGAACAATGGTTTTGTGCTTATGGGCTTCATTAAACATCATTGGCATCAACCAGATAAAACAGACTTGAAAATCTTGCCTGACCACCACAGACAGGAACTCTCTGCTTTGAGTCGAGTCTTCAAACACTTACTGTGACTGCCAGAGCTCTGGCTCATGATATGTAAAGAAAAAGTCTCAAAAATATATAATTTAATGTTATTTAATCCCCAAGAGAACCAAGTGCACTTGGTCCTGTTCAAATCCATTCTGCCCTAGATGAGCAGTATGGTTGGACAGTTTGCCACCACCTCCACCAGTGGCAGCCCATCCATCAGGGGCGCCCGAGCACCTCCCCCTCTATCCACGGCCACCACCCCCTCCAGAGGCTCTAATAGGCTTCAAAATAGGGTAATTTTATGGTGCAGAGCACTGCGCCACGAGCCCACCCAGGTGTTACAACAGCGAATGAATATTTACTTTTTTAACACTGATCCTACTCCCGACTAATCGAGAAGCTGGTCTGATACCCTTCGCCCGATTGGCTGCAAGGACAGGCGATCCTATTGGATGCCTAGGAGGAGGGGATGAGACGCACGGCAGGAGCGAGTAGGAGGGAGGAGGAGAAGACACAGGAGCCGCTACCCCATACCTGCCGCAGCCTGATGTCCGCAGATGCCCTGATGCCTGCAACTCCTTAATGTCCCAATGCCTAGATGGGGTAAGTGCAGGGCTTTTTTTCAGGGGGAACTCAGTTCCACCACCTTTGGCTCAGACCCTTTGGTGCCTGCTCACCACAATCATTTGTAAACACAGAAGTCTGGTTTCTGTGTTTACAAGTGACAGCTCTGCACTCTGTGTGTAACCCCCCTGAACTCTGCTCTCTGTATGCAATGCAATCCTGGTATTTAATGCCCCTTTAAGACCCTTCTACTGTTTGTGAAATCTGAACGGGGTCGTGGTTGAGTTCCTGCACCTATTTTTTGAGAAAAAAAGCTCTGGGTAAGTGGACTGACGGCAGACAGCGAGCGGGGAGGGGGGCTTTGAGTTGCCATGGGGGATTGGATGTTTGCTGCCCCCCCAAACAAAAAACTACAAGTTGCCACTGCCTCTCACCACCGCTCTCTGACTACACTGCTAGCAAGGAACCAAATATATAAGACATCGCTGGTCTCTGGTAGCAGGGATGCTCTGCAGATCAGTGCTACCATTTGCAACAGATCATTCAGCGCTACAAGGCTGTGTGATCTATCTGCATCTGCTTGTAAATTCCAAGCCTCGGCAGCTAGTAAATCACACAGCTCCCCAGCCCTGAGCGATCTTTTACTATTGTAAATGAGCAATCAGCACTGCTTGTTCATTTGCAATAGTAAAATATTATACAGCACTGTGGTGCTTTGTGATCTATCTGCAGCTGCTTGTAAATGTACCCGCAGCACCATCAGATAACTCACACAGCCCTGCAGCACTGACTGATCTTTTACAATTACTACTACTTCAGTGCTGGCTGTACCTCCCCCCCACAGGACTGCCCATAATTTGGGTTTCAGACTGAGGTGGAACTAGAGCCACCATTAACATAAATAAAGAGGTGCTTTTGATCCACAATGGGGCCATCGATCAAAACGGGACTAATTGCTACATGCACTTGGTCCCTGGAGGATTCAATAAAAGTTTAAACATTTTCACGATGAGAGTTCTTTAAATCACACCTGGGCTCTGCCCATGTAAAGCAACGCAACAGGGTCATTTAACTTCCCCCTTTCCTGTCCTCCAGCACTTCATTCTTCCCTTCCCTTCGCTCTAATCTACCACCAGGAGTAAAACATACCTCCCAACTTTCTGAGATGGGAATGAGGGACACCTATTAGCAAAAGCATGTAGACATAGGACACACACCCCCACTATGCATCATTAAAGGAGAATTATACAAAAAAAATCATAATTGGTTAAACCCACAAGTGCTTTTTTTTACCACTACTATTCCTTTATACTGGCTTCTGGAATTTACAAATGCAGCAATTTAGCAAATGGATGAAAGGTTTAGCGCTACGATAAACTTTTTGATGGATAAATGCATTTTATATACAATTATATAGATCAGACAGAAGTGAGGGACAAATGAGGTGGAAATCGGGACAGAGGGACTTTTTTTTTAAATCAGGGACAGTCCCTCCAAATCACGGACAGTTGGGAGCTATGGTAAAAGGAGGAAGCATTATAAAAGCTCAATGTCGTGACTTGCAGCTTATGCATAGATGCAGGGCCGATCCGCCCTATAGGCAGGGCTGTCTTAATGAGAGGGCACACCTGGGCATTGCCCAGGGGCCCCAGCTGCATGGGGGGCCCCTGCACCTTCCCCAAAGCAGCTGGTCCTGGGGGCCCCATGATGGCACTGCTGAGAGTGATGGATACACAGGGGAGGCAGTCTGCCTCCTACCTACTTGATGTCTGTTTACCTGCACTATCATCATTGTAGGGGCCCCAGAGCTTTACTTTGCCCCGGGGCCCATGATGCTATTTAGATGGCCCTGCCTATAGGCTCACTATGCAAGCCACTTAGGGCCCCGCAAAGCTGCGGAGGGCCCCCAAATTACTAGAGGCCCCGCCTGGTGAGAAGTAATTTTCGACCCCTCACCCCCGCTTCTCAACTCGTTGGCTGCATGGGAGAAGAGGTAAGAAGTCAACACCCCCTGCTTCTCACTTTAATGTAAGATGTCATTTCTGACAGCAGAACACCCCCTCCCTCCGCTTCTCAACTTTAATCTTTAATGTGACATGTCACTGTCGGCAGCGCATAGGTGTGATAATGTAGGGATAATGTAGGGAATTATTAGAACTCCTGTTGCGTTTTTACTGCTATTAGGGGCTCTAATAGAAAGATGTATCCTCAATTCCTGCCCTGCTGCCAAAGCTTTCACCAGATAGGAAGTAAAGAAATATCTGCAACAAAGAAACAGAAAAAATATATACTACTCTTCCTGTACACTACATAAGAAAAAAAATGTATGTCTGTCTTTGTTCCTGTTGGAGATTCCTCCTCACCTTCTGTCTGATAAAATGTCATCAACCCTTTAGAGCCCTTTCACACCCATGAATTGTAATGTGCATAAAGTGTGTTAACATGTGCACTGAGTTCCAATGAGCCCAACACAGTAAAAAAAACTCATGATTTTATGTCCGACAGAGTACATTGAAATGCAATGCATGTCTTCTATATTGCCTGCTTTGTTGTGTGCTGAGAGGACGGTGCATTTTTTTTTGGCCTTGTATGCGCATTGGGATGCCTTTGAGAATAATTGGCAATGTACTGCACCATGAATACACTGCACGCTAATGTCACACACATAAACAGGTGTAAAGCTAGCCTAGGAGAACTGTAGACAAATGATAATGTTTTGCCATAAATGCTGTACATGTTGCATCTACCCTCCGATTTTCGTTGCCTAGTTTGGTAGAACATATGCGGCTCCACTGAATTTTAGGCAGAATCCAAAGGCCCTCAAAATCATTCTATACACCAGCCTTTTTTAAGCAGGGTGCCCTGGGGTGACGTGGCAAAATGCCTAAAAGTTCTCCAAAAAAATGTATAAAATATGGATGAAAGCTGCCTTTTAGTTACACTAAGCCACAGGTTTTCATTGTTCAGCATTACAACCTTCCAGCTTCTGGCATCCTAACGACCAATGGCATCATCAGTTGATAAGAAGGACGCCAGTCGCCTGCACAGCATCCTTGTATCACCCTATCCTGCCCCTCTACATCAGCTATGAGGGTCACATTAGCTGAGTGATGGAGAGAAACTGAGGGAGAAGGGAAACATTGGAATACAAGTCAGTAACAGTTTGCAAAAAGTGCTTTGGAAGACTCACCTCTAATGTTGGGTGTCCTACTTGGACTTATGAATGTTGCTGCATTATGTAAAACTATTAGAATAGCTTTTAAAATTGGGGGGGGGGGGGGAGATCAAGACTGTCCATTATTTTTAAAGGGTGCCTTGAGACTGTCCATAATTTTTAAAGGGTGCTTTGAGACTGTCCATAATTTTTAAAGTGTGCCTCGAGACTGTCCATTATTTTTAAAGGGTGCCTTGAGACTGTCCATCATTTTTAAAGGGTGCCTCGAGATTGTCCATTTTTCCTAAAGGTTGCCTTTAAGAAAAAGCTCCTTCGCTTTGGGGGGGGGGGGGGGATCAAGACTGTCCATCATTTTTAAAGGGTGCCTCCAGACTGTCCACAATTTTTAAAGGGTGCCTTGAGACTGTCCATCATTTTTAAAGAGTGCCTCGAGACTGTCCATAATTTTTAAAGAGTGCCTCGAGACTGTCCATAATTTTTAAAGGGTGCCTCGAGATTGTCCATTTTTCTTAAAGGGTGCGTCGAGATTGTCAATTTTTCTTAAAGGTTGCCTCGAGACTGTCCATAATTTTTAAAGGGTGCCTCGAGACTGTCCATCATTTTTAAAGGGTGCCTTATGACTGTCCATCATTTTTAAGGGGTGCCTCGAGACTGTCCATCATTTTTAAAGGGTGCTTTGAGATTGCCCATCATTTTTAAAGGGTGCCTCATGACTGTCCATAATTTTTAAAGGGTGCCTCGAGACTGTCCATCATTTTTAAAGGGTGCCTTGAGACTGTCCATAATTTTTAAAGGTTGCCTCGAGACTGTCCATAATTTTTAAAGGGTGCCTCGAGACTGTCCATAATTTTAAAAGAGTGCCTCGAGACTGTCCATAATTTTTAAAGAGTGCCTCGAGACTGTCCATAATTTTTAAAGGGTGCCTCAAGATTGTCCATTTTTCTTAAAGGTTGCCTCGAGACTGTCCATAATTTTTAAAGGTTGCCTCGAGAATGTCCATCATTTTTAAAGGGTGCCTCGAGACTGTCCATCATTTTTAAAGGGTGCCTCAAGACTGTCCATCATTTTTAAAGGGTGCCTCGAGACTGTCCATCATTTTTAAAGGGTGCCTTGAGACTGTCCATCATTTTTAAAGGGTGCCTCGAGACTGTCCATAATTTTTAAAGGTTGCCTCGAGACTGTCCATAATTTTTAAAGGGTGCCTCGAGACTGTCCATCATTTTTAAAGGGTGCCTTGAGACTGTCCATCATTTTTAAAGGGTGCCTCGAGACTGTCCATAATTTTTAAAAGGTGCCTCGAGATTGTCCATTTTTCTTAAAGGTTGCCTTTAAGAAAAAGCTCCTTCGCTCCGGGGGTGGGGGGTTTGGGATAAAGACTGTCCATCATTTTTAAAGGGTGCCTAGAGACTGTCAATTATTTTTAAAGGGTGCCTTGAGACTGTACATCATTTTTAAAGGGTGCTTCGAGACTCCATCATTTTTAAATGGTGCCTTGAGACTGTCCATCATTTTTAAAGGGTGCCTCGAGACTGTCCATAATTTTTAAAGAGTGCCTCGAGACTGTCCATAATTTTTAAAGGGTGCCTCGAGATTGTAAATTTTTCTTAAGGGGTGCCTCGAGATTGTCCATTTTTCTTAGGCGGCGTACACACGGTCGAACATGTCCGCTGAAACTGGTCCGCGGACCAGTTTCCGCGGACATGTCCGACCGTGTGTACGGCCTAGCGGACAGGTTTCCAGCGGACAAAAGTTTCTTAGCAAGCTAAGAAACTTGTCCGCTGGAAACATGTCCGTCGGACATGTCCGATGGTTAGTACACCTATTGTCCGCTGGTTATGACGTGTAACCAGCGTCCTGAAATCCCGCGCATGCGTCGAATTGATTTGACGCATACGTGGAAGCATTGCACTTCCGTGTTTGAGAACGTCGGTGTCTTCTACGTCACCGCGTTCTCTGTCCGCGGGGATTTTGTGTACACACATCAGACCAAAAGCTCCCAGGAGACATGTCCGATGAAAACGGTCCGCAGACCGTTTTAATCGGACAGGTCTCCTCGTGTGTACGGGGCCTTAAAGGTTGCCTCGAGACTGTCCATAATTTTTAAAGGTTGCCTCGAGAATGTCCATAATTTTTAAAGGGTGTCTCGAGACTGTCCATAATTTTTAAAGGGTCCCTCGAGACTGTCCATAATTTTTAAAGGTTGCCTCGAGACTGTCCATAATTTTTAAAGGTTGCCTCGAGAATGTCCATAATTTTTAAAGGGTGTCTCGAGACTGTCCATAATTTTTAAAGGGTCCCTCGAGACTGTCCATCATTTTTTAAAAAGGGTGCCTTATGACTGTCCATCATTTTTGTTTCCAATGTTTTTATTAAATTTCCAAGTAGAAATACAATAAAAGGACAGATATAATCTGTCCATGCAGTATAATTCAAGTTACAGGTAGACTGTCCATCATTTTTAAGGGGTGCCTCGAGACTGTCCATCATTTTTCAAGGGTGCTTTGAGATTGTCCATCATTTTTAAAGGGTGCCTCGAGACTGTCCATAATTTTTAAAGGGTGCCTCGAGACTGTCCATAATTTTTAAAGGGTGCCTCGAGACTGTCCATAATTTTTAAAGGGTGCCTCAAGATTGTCCATCATTTTTAAACGGTGCCTTGAGATTGTTGAGAAACACTGCTATACACTATTGACACAACCATTCACTGCAGACGATTCTGTCCAGTGGTCACCCCTACATTTACAACTGCTTGGACAGCCAATCAACACAGAGCTTCTGGAAAATGATTTTCAACCCTCCGAGAGGGAACATCTACAGGTCACAGTATGAAAAGGAATTACTGAGAACTCATAACCTGATATTATGCTGCAATTTTTATCCTGTTGTTTTCCTCTATTGTTAATGGCAGCTCCTTCGCTCTTCCTTTGTACCTGTTTTCATAAACGTCCTTCCATTGCGTAATAAGAGTAAGGTCAATCTGAAAGTTGTACAAAAATAACATGAATGACTTGAGGTTAGATTTAATTACACAAGGTCAGGACCAGCGCTGTGGTGTGAATTTCATGACATATAATATTTACTCTCCTTGATAATCCTTGAAAATGCATTCTGCAACAGCATCTCCGTTTACATGAATGCCTGACTTAGCTGAATGCAATCATGGAAAACCAAGGTCTATTGTACAAGATATATTGACCCCCCCGTATACAAATGTCAGATCCCAGGTCATGACACGGGTCAGCGCAAATCCAGGGGGAGGGCAAGGAATCTATAATGTATTTTTTGTTACATGAATCAGATCTCCACAATAAATGAGAAGATCAGTTTGTTTTCTCATCACATTTACAGATTCTGCTCCCTGTGCTACACCATGGTGCTCTACTGCTCCCTCTAAATTCAAATCTAAGATTTGGCTGACTCATTAAAAAAACAAAAAAAAAAACAATGCACCCCCTGTGTGACTGATAATCAGTGGTAATCTGAGGAATAAAAGAGGCCGGACAGAGATATGAGAGCTGGTATCACAGTCAGGGGTCAGGCTCAGAGACCAGTAGCTATAGCAGTAGAGAGGCTTCCACCGACCAGCTGAATACATTAAGTACACCCTAGCACACAGGTGTCAAACACAAGGCCCGGGGGCCATTTCATGTGGCCCTCACACCTCTCCTACAGCTGCAGGATAGCGCCAGCCCTCCTCTGGTCCTTCTCCAGACCCTTACTTTTTGCTTTCAAGCAATGCATCCAGCTTCTCCCCAGCAGCAGCATAAGGAAATAGGGGTGTACTGTGATGTCAGGGAGAGTGGGGGACTCAACTTATGTTGGTGGGGGGGCTCTTGACATCTAATGTAAAGGGGAGGGGATGCGCTGGACATCTAATCTTAAAGATACAACCGGCCCTTTTGAGGACAATCATAATGCTGATGCAGCCCACAATGAAATTGAGTTTGACACCCCTGACCTAGCATATGACACAGACACACCCGAGGTGCAGAGTTTAAGTACTACCCGGTGTTCCACAGGTCACGGTCCTCAGGAGCACCTCACAAGGAGTTGGGCAAGCCAGGGTCCAATAGCAGGCAGGAATCAAGGGGAAGCGTAGTTAGTAAGCAAGCCAAAGGTCTAACAAGTGGTTGCAGGATCTGTTCAAGCAGAAGCATAGTCAAGAAACAAGGCAAAAGTCAGTAACCAGTGGTAGTGGTGATAAGGACAGCTGCAGTTACACAAAGGAGCAAGAAATCAGCTGGAGAGAGAACAATATTCTGGCAAACAGGAAGTGCAAAGGCATGGCTGAAATAAGAAATTCATGGGAAGTAAGGAGTTCAAAGTTCACCAGAAACAGGGTACAAGGCAAGATTATCTCAGGTGGCTCAGCAAGGAGTGCTACTGCCAGATGCAGTAATGGTCATAGGTTCAGGTCCTGGTCCTGACAGCTGAGGAATGAAAGCCCTGATGAAGGGGAATGCTAAGCACCCAAAATGTGTTGGCTGACTAGTGTTTTTTTTTCTTGCTGTTATTTGTGGGATCAATAAATAACTTTGGACTTGCCTTGGTGACTTTTGGTTGGTGCCCTCTTTGGTTGAAATGCATATTGATTTCCCAAATTGGGTGACCTCTGTGTTTTGAAAAGGGGCCTCTGCTTTATGGAGAGCTGTCAAACACAAGCCATTTGGCTTTATAAGGACTTCTCTTATTATACAGCTTATCTGGGATCTGTATTCATAACCTCATCTACTTCTCTCCTTATGATATTTTATCTCAACAAATACAGAATACACCAGCCAGTCTCCTCACTCACCAACGCCGTCACTATCATATTACTCCAACACTAGCTTACAATTAAATGGGGATATCCTTTAAAATTGGCCAACTTACTTATAAAGCCCAAAATAACTTGGTCTGCCATCCCCATAGAGGGGAGAGGCTGCAGGATTCAAAGCTGGGAGGAAACCTGCGGGAGGGAAGGATTAGGCAACTGCTTTTTGCTGCCTCCTTGGGTAAAATGGGCATTTTTGCATATGTGTGAAAAATGGTCTAAAATGTTAAAGTAAGCAAAATGAGGTGGTTTTTACTGCTGTGTCCTTGTTAGAGAGATTGGCTCCCTGTGGTTGTCCTGATCACCAATGTCCCTGGAACTAAAATGATGGGTATATCCAAAGTTTTGAGTTGCCAGCACAGCAGGAATCAAAGGGAAATCTTCCAATGGGTACACTTGTTCCCTTGACAAGTGTCTAATAGTGGATATCCCTCATATATACTTTAAAAAGACCCTGTAATGTGCCCTTAATAAGCAGGATGACAGGGCCTCTAACCCATCCCTGCCCCATCCCAACGGCCCTTTAACTGGGTCTTAAAGCGGAACTAAATGCAAAAAGTAAAAAAAATTGTGAACAGGAAGGCTTTTTATTGCAGAGATGCAACGTCTTTTCTGCAATAGAGTACACTTACTTGCCTATTCATAATCCTCTGCGGAATGTACACTAATCTGTACATGTGCAGCTCAGTTTACATTCCGGCACACCGAAGTGACATCATTCTGCACTGGCCAATCAAAATGGCTAAAGACTGGCACCTGAAAGAAGCTGGGGAGAGGATGTTGGCAAGGGACTTAGTGGGCATCGGACCGTTGGAATTAATGCCGACCATAGACAGTTTGAATCTTGGCCGGTTCAGCAGGGCCTGGATGAGATTTGAACCATGTATGGCCAAATGTACCCAAGTTGATCAATTGAAGGCCTTTGCCATTGGTGTCACTGGCAATTTTGTTAATTAAGTTATCAATTGATCAACTTAGGTACAACCAGCCTATCAGATTTTACATGTGATTATTGATAGAGGCTATAATAGCAATCACTGTGTTCCCCCGACGGGGACGGCTTCCCCCGCTGGGAGAACACAATGGCTCCGAAGGAGGGATTACCCCAAATCGGTGATTTTCTTTCCTGCAACCAGAAAATGTATATATCTATGGCTGGCCTAGGGTAAGTGCTGTATGTCTGCCTTTAGTTTCGCTTTAATGCCAGAAGATGTGATGGAGAACCCAATCACATGATCTAGGCCAGTGTTTCTCAACTCTAGTCCTCAAGGCGCCCCAACAGGTCATGTTTTCAGGCTTTCCATTATTTTGCACAGGTGATTTGATCAGTTTCACTGCCTTGGTAATTACCACAGCCATTTCATCTGAGGGAAATCCTGAAAACATGACCTGTTGGGGCGCCTCGAGGACTGGAGTTGAGAAACACTGATCTAGGCTGTCACGATGCCCACATGATCAGTCGCCTTTTCTGCTGGCTTCCAATCAAAAACAGAGTTACCTGTGATAGCTTGGTTGGCTGGGAGCACTCTCAGCACAGGAACCTTGGATGCCATAGATCAGGGATCCTCAAACTACGGCCCTCCAGCTGTTGTAGAACTACACATCCCATGAGGCAATGTAACACACTGACATGACTAGGCATGATGGGAATTGTAGTTTCTGAACAAATGGAGGGCCGTAGTTTGAAGACCTATGCCATAGATGCATGGAGGAAGGAAGTGGGCATTAAGGACCCGCCCTCCCTCCCTTCTGCTGCACATATGGTTACTTGGTCAGCAAGAGGTTAAAGCCTCAGAAAAATCATCATGTGATTATTTCATCATTGTCACCAAACTAATTTGACCCATTGTACACTACTCAAGCCTGATGCTTTTACGTAAGCAGTTCTGTATTCATGAAGGCCTTTGCCATTGGTGTCACCGGCAATTTTGTTAATAAGTTATTGATCTGAAAGCCCCCCTGAGCTCATTAACATGACGGATATGCAAAGGTCTCATTTCTTTGCAGTTTCCAGTGTCCGTTATTCCCCTAAGTACCATTTGTTGACTTTTGTAGACAGGCCGCTGTGTCACCTTGTTTTAAGTTGCTCCCCAAATTCTCTTTCCTGTTGGTGCTCTGACAGGCCTGTAATTACAGCTCACTGCATGCTGTGACATAATGGGTTTTGTTATGATATATTGTGAAATGTTCTGCCTGCTTTTGATCTATTTTGACAGTGTGTATCACAGGATAATTCGCTGTGGCAGGCTGTGGTACGTGGTAGTATTGGGGGATGTACAGTGAAGTGTTGTGACAGGGGTCCTGGGGGTACAATTAGGGAAGGACATGGAGGTGGCTGCCCGGGATACAGAGAAGACGGGGCTCAGTAGGAAAATAAAGAGATAAATAGTTGTGCAGATTAATTATGAGGCTGAAATGTGAATTTAGGCTTCTCTACATCCAAAAGCAGCCTTTCTCAACCTTTTTAACATGAAGGGACCCTTTTCACACTCAGGGAAACCCTGCTAGAAATTACTATATCTACAGCTCAATGTACATGATGCTCACTGGGAAGAAGGTTTCTTAAGCCTCATACACACGATCAGACTTCCATCGGACTTTTCTGTGGATTTCTGCATACACACGGCAGGACTTTTTCAGCCAACTTTCACCAAATCACGTGGTTTTTCAGCTCTTTACCGCCACCCTTTGGGCAACTTCTGCTTTTGTCTGATCTTTTGCATTGGTTCTGAGCATGCGCGTTTTTACTTTGGACTTTAGTCCGATGGACTTGTGTACACACGATCGGATTAGTCGACGTAGGACATTTGTTGCCGGAAATTTTGTCTGTTTTCAAAGCGAACATTTGTCCGATGAAAAAGGAAAACATTTGTCCGATGGAGCCTACACAGGGTCGGATTGTCCCATCAAACTGGCCCGTCGGACATTTGTTGTCAAAAAGTCAGATCGTGTGTATGGGCCTTCACAATGGTTGTCAGTGGGAAGAATGCTCCTTGCCTTTGTGATCAGTGGGAAGAATGCCATTTACATTGGAGATCAGTGGGAAGAATTACACTCACATTGGTGGTCATTGGGAAGATTGCTCTTTACATTTGTGATCAGTCGGGAGAATGCCATTTACATTGGTGAAGAACACTTCTTTCTGTTCAGGTCAGTGGGAAGAATGCTCCTTACATTTGTGGTCCATAAGAGGAATGCTCCTTGCATCAGTGATCAGTTGGAAGAATGCCCCTTACATTAGAAGTCAGCGGGAAGAATGCCCCTTACAGTGGAGGTCAGCCTTTCTAACATGAAGAAACCCTTCTCGGACTCAGGGAAACCCTGCTATTAATTACTATGGGCTAGATTCAGTAAGAAGTTACGTCGGCATATCTGTTGATACGCCGCGTAACTTCTATGATGCGCCGGCGTATCTGTATTCAGAAAGCAAGATACGCCTGAATTTTGCTAAGATACGACCGACGTAAGTCTCTTACGCCGTCGTATCTTAGGGTGCATATTTACGCTGGCCACTAGGTGGTGCTTCCGTTGATTTCGGCGTTGCATATGCAAATGAGCAAGATACGCCGATTCAGAAACGTACGTGCGCCCGGCGGATTTTTTTACGTTGTTTACGTAAGGCTTTTTCCGGCGTAAGGTTACTCCTGCTATATGAGGCGTATCCAATGTTAAGTATGGACGTCGGGACAGCGTCGAATTTTGCGTCGTTTGCGTAAGTCGTTCGCGAATAGGGCTTTGCGTAAATTACGTTCACGTCGAAAGCATTGACTACTTGCGACGTGATTAGGAGCATGCGCACTGGATACGTTCACGGACGGCACATGCGCCGTTCGTTAGAGACGTCATTTACGTCGGGTCATGTTTTATTTACATAAAACACGCTCACCTATTCACAATTTGAATTCAGCGCGCTTACGCCGGCAGATTTACGATACGCTGCCGTAACTTAGGGCGCAGGTTCTTTGTGAATCCAGCCCCTGCCTCACTAAGTTACGGCAGCGTAGCGTATCTAAGATACGCTACACCCGCACAAAGTTAGGGCGGGCTATCTGAATCTAGCCCTATATCTACAGCTCACTGCACATTAGTGTAATGCTTGCTGGGAAGAAGGTTCCTTATATTGGTTGTCAGTTGTCAGTGGGAAGAATGCTTCTTACATTTGTGAACAGTGGGAAGAATGTCCCTTACATTGGAGGTCAGCCTTTCTAACATGAAGACACCCTTCTCAAACTCAAGAAAACCCTGCTAATAATTACTATATCTAAAGCTCACGGTTTATTAGTGTAATGCTCACTGGAAAGAAGGGTTCCTTACGTAGCAAGGTCCAGGCCTCCTTCGGTCTAATGAGAACCACCAGGGCCAGAGATAGCTGACATCTTTCTGTATATGGTGGGTTCTGAGGCATAGTGGATGCAAAGCAATTAGATTAGCGCAAGACACTTCTTGAATGCAAAAGAGATTTTATTTCTCTTAACAGAACTTTGGGAGAGAGGGTTAGGGCCCGGACACCGTTAGGTTTTCGCAATATTAATTGGCAGACCCTGAGACTTCAACAGGAGGAAAGCCATGCAGGTATTAATAGGTTCTCCCAGCAGGCCAAGGGATTTAAGAAAAAACCTGCCCATTGGATGGGATACCCCATATGCCCATAATCTGACCTTGCCCTTCTTATATATAACGCCACCAGGTACCTAGCGGCAAAAGAGAGAAGTGCAACAATTACAAACTTATGCCCTGTACACACAATCGGTCAATCCGGTCTGATGGATTTTTCCATCAGTTAACCGATGAAGCTGACTGATGGTCAGTCGTGCCAACACACCATTGGTTAAAAAAACGATCGGTTCAGAACGCGGTCACGTAAACCACGTACAACGGCACTATAAAGGGGAAGTTCAAATCCAATGGCGCCACCCTTGGGGCTGCTTTAGCTGATTTTGTGTTAGTAAAAGACGATTCGCGCTTTTCTGTCTGTTACAGCGTGATGAATGTGCTATCTCCATAACGAACGCTAGTTTTACCAGAACGAGCGCTCCCGTCCCCTAATTTAGTTTGAGCATGGGTGGATTTTTAACCGATGGACGTGCCTACAAACAATCGTTTTTTTCAAAGTTTCACATTTTTTAACCGATGGATAAATAACCGGTGACCACTGTGAAATATTGGATTTCATGTAACTTGCTGCCCCAGTGACAATGATCATCAGGACAAAATCGAGAGGGTGAATCTCCAGGAAACAAAATTATTCCACACCTGTACCTTAGACACCTTGTAAGAGGGAGCTCAGCCATCTGTGATACCGTGGAATACTTGCAACAAAAAAAAGCCAGCAAGCTGGACCTTAATATTTTACTAAGGTACTAGTGTCAGGAACAGATTCAAAGTACAAAAAAGGACATAAAAACACCAATGTTTCTAGTTTCACTGACGATTTGGAGACACACAGGTCCCCTGTGAGGGTGAGGGACCTGACATTTCAGAGGCACATAGTTTTCCTTTCTTAAAGTGGAGTTCCACCCAAAAATGGAACTTCTGCTTTTTGGAATTCTCCCCCCCCCCCATCCGGTGTCGCATTTGGCACCTTTCAGGGGGGAGGAGGGAGCAGATACTTGTGTAATCCAGGTATTTGCTCCTACTTCTGGGCATAGGTCGCCATGGCGACCTACGCCACGTCCGACACCTTCTCCGCCCCCCCATGCTGTCTTCTGGGAGACACACAGGTCCCAGAAAACAGCAGGGACCAGTGGGATCGCGCAGCACGACACGTGCATGTGCAGTAGGGAACCGGGAAGTGAAGCTGCAAGGCTTCACTTCCTAATTCCATTACTGAAGATGGTGGCGGCAGCACCTGAGAGCCGAGAGACAGATCGGCTTTGGCTTTAAAGGGTTAGTTCACCTTTACCAAAAGACTGCCTAGGCTAGGGTGACCAGAGATCCCCAGTTTCCGGGGACAGTCCCCGGATTGAGGACAATGTCCCTGGACCAAGTCTGTCCCCGGTTTTGTACCCGGATTGGATTTGAACAGGGGCTGGGGAAATTTCAATCAGTCAGTGCAGAATAAAAAAAAAATCTGAATTACACCCCCCTGTGCCCCTTTCTGATGATCACGTGCTGGTCGGAGCGGAGGGAATATTTCTTCAGTTTCGGGTACATGCCCATTCAGCTTCGCTCGCATGTTCTTCTGCCTTGGCTCAAGTCCCGGCCAGCCGCCTGCATGCTTATCTTCTTGCCTTGCCTGGTGGAGTGATCTTCCTCCGCTCCCCACCCAGTAGTAGCTGGGGCTCGGAGAGTAATGCCAGCGTACACACGACCGTTTTTCATGACGAGAAAAATGCAATTTTTTTAATCAGTCGTGAAAAACGGTTGTGTGTAGGCTCCAGAGCATTTTTCTCGACGAGAAAAATAGCCGTTAAAAATTTAGAACCTGCTCTAATTTTTCTCGTTGTTTTTCACGTCGTCATTTTTCACGTTGTGAAAAACGGTCGTGTGTACGCTTTAACGAGGGGGAAAAAAACGTGCACGCTCAGAAGCAAGTTATGAGACGGGGAAATTAGCATAAGCAGCCCAAAGGGTGGCGCCATTTGAATGGAACTTCCCCTTTATAGTGTCGTTGTACGTGTTGTACCTCACCGCACTTTGCTAAATAATTTTTTTTCACGATCGTGTGTATGCAAAGCAGGCTTGAGAGGAATCACATTGAGAAAAAAGTTTTTTTTTTTCCCATGACATGAATAACGTTCGTGTGTACGCGGCATAAGACTTGACAGGCTGTGAGGCGGGTGGTGGTGGTGATGGACAGAGAGCCGCTGATTGCCGCCATTACTAGAAGAAAAAAAAAATATGTCCCCGGATTTCATTTAAAAAACCTGGTCACCTATGCAGCTAAGGGACATCTGTAGATAAAAGCAAACTTTACATTTTTGGTTAATGTTGAATATTGCTCTTGCTATAGGTGTAGGCCATTTATATACCTCATGAAGCCTGACTGAAAAACTCTGAAGTTGTTGCTGCCCAACTCTTACTGTCCATCACCACAGGAGAGATCATTTAAATGCTGAGCTTAGAGCTACTGCACCATCGGAGAGAGAGCGCATGTGAGTGAGTGGGTTTGAATTAGAGAATGAACTTGATCCTGCAATGGTGGAGGTGAACAGTAAGGACTAGGCCTCTCTTAGCAACGTCCTGGGAGATTTTCAGTCAGGTTTCATGAGTTATGTAAATAGCCTACACCTATAGCAAGGGCAATATTCAATGCTGGTCAGAGTGACACACTTTGTTTTTATCTACAGTCACCCCTACCTTACCTGCATAGGCATTTTTTATTTATTTTTTGGTAAAGGTGAACTATGCCTTTAAATGTCAATCAGAATTAGCATTGACCTTTGTGGAAATTCAGTCACATTTGTTAAAACACAACATTTGTGGTGCTGTCATTGACAATTAAAAGATAAAATGCTCATTTACCTCGTACTAGGGTTGTCACCTTGGTGGTATTTTGCTGGTAAAAATGGAAGGAAAAGGGGGGAAAACTGTTTTAAGCCCCCCTTGCCTCATGGGATTGCAGCAGCTGGGTTTCCAGTCTCCCCTCAGAGTGAAATTTGCAGGAAGAGTTCCCATTGGCCCTTTGGTCTATGGAAAAGGTCAGGCTTTATCTGGGCAGTATTAGATAACCTCCTAAAGTTTTAAAAAGTGTGGGAAGCCTTCCCATTGGCCCTTTTCTGATCTGAACTGGTCAGATGACCACTGTATCTGGGCAGTTTAGGGGGTTTCTGTGAAGAATTTTTAATAAAAAGAGGGGCTCAGTCGCCTCAGTAGCATCAGCTGTGGTGTTCCCTCCCGCCCTCCCTAAGTCGCGGCGTTAAACTTTATTATGTGGCTAGTGTCACCTTTTAAGGGGGACAGTTTTTATGTACAAAGTTAAACAGGTTATTTAAAAGGTACAGGTAAAGCGCCTGAAAGAACCTGCATCTGCAATCCCAGTGTGAAAGCCCAAGTGCTTTCACACTGAGGCACTACACTGGCAGGGTGTAAAAAAAAAAGTCTTGCAAGCAGCTTCTTTGCAGCGCTTTAGGAGCGGTGAATACATCGATCCTAAAGCGCCCCTTTCCATTGAAATCAATGGGAAACGCCCGCAAAACGCCTTGGCAGCGGCGCATTGTGGGCGCTTTTAACCCTTTATTCGGCCACTAGCGGGGGTTAAAAGCACCCTGCGAGCGCTCACAGTGTGAAAGGGCTCTGAAAGCACTCAGGCTTTCACATTGGGCTTTTTTAAGCGCAAAAGTGCCTGAAAAATGCTCCAGTGTGAAAGGAGTCTTAATTTTATATGTTGAAGTGGAGAGATTCCCCTTTATTTGATTATACAGCTTGAGCCGTAGTGGCTGAGCTGTTTTTACGTGTTCTGAAGTTTAACTTTTAATATTTATTTATTAAAGCCAAAAATAAAGGCCGCGGCTAAATATTTTCCAACTGCTGACTGCTATCCCATAGGACTTGTTGCTTATGTTGTTAATAGGAAGAAGACCAGAAGGACAGTGTTATGCCGCATACACACCATCACTTTATGTGATGAAAAAAAACGACATTTTCTGTGAAGTAAAAAACGACGTTTTTGAAACTTCAATTTTCAAAGACAAAGTTGCCTACACACCATCGTTTTTTCACAATGCTCTAGCAAAGCGAGGTTACGTTCACCACTTTTTTCCATTGAAGCTCGCTTCATAAGTAGCTTCTGGGCATGCGCGGGTGTAAAAACGTTGTTTTAAACGTAGTTTTTTGCTACACACGGTCAATTTCTGTGAAGTAAAAAACGACGTTTTGAAAAACGACACATAAAATTGAAGCATGCTTAAATTTTTTTTTTTCGTTTTTCACAAGACATAAAACGACGTTTTCCCCCACACACGATCATTTAAAGTGACGTTTTTAAAAACTTCGTTTTTTTTCATCACATAAAGTGATGGTGTGTACGCGGCATTAGTCTGGGTTCACACTTGTGCGATGTTAGACATTGCGTGTGATTCGCACTGCACTGCTGTGCAGATAACATGCGATGTCTGTGTGGCTGAATTTGCATCGCATTCGCACCAAAATGGTGCAGGACCCTTTTTTTGGTCCGCATTGCAATCGGATCGCATGGGTGTTCACACCTATGCAGTGTGATTCCTGCACCATTTGGCAGTTCGCACTGCGATCTGATCTAGGGGTGTCATTAACTTTAAATTGACACTCGCAGCAGTTCGCAGATGTCAGTGTGAAACGCCGGCAGGTGACATGTGATGCAAGAACCTGCACTGGAATCACGCTTGTTCCCGCATCACATATATGTGAACCGGCACTTAATTTACCACTTTTTCTGGGAATAACTATGGCCGCAGCCTGCTCTCTCAGTTTATATTGACTTGTAAAGTCTTATTTGCACTGGCGGCACCTGCACAGTTGATTACCTCAGATTTCAAAGTGGCCATTTCTGAGGCAGGAGGTACTTATGAGATGGTCCTGCATAAGCCTATAAGGCCAACAAGTACAGTCACAGGAGGAGATATGCCTTGTACACACGATGAAACTGGCATTTTTTATAATGGTTGTGAAAACCGGTCGTGTGTATGCTCCCTAGCAGTTTTCTCGACGAAAAAACTAAAAAAAAATTGAAACCAGCCCTCTTTTTTCTCGTCGTGTTTCCCGTCAGTCTTTTTCTCATCGCGAAAAATGGTCTTGTGTATGCTTTTACGAGGGGGAAAAAATGTGCATGCTCAGAATCAAGTATGCAGCCCAAAGGGTGGCGCCATTTGAAAGGAACTTCTCCTTTATAGTCCCGTCGTACGCGTTGTACGTCACCACACTTAGGTCAGACTTTTTTTTGCAAGAACTTGTGTATGCAAGACAGGCTGGAGAGGAATCACGTTGGGGAAAACTTCATTTTTTTTCCCTGAAAAATGGTCGTGTGTACGAGGCAATAGATTCAACCCACCGGATGTAAATGTGGTAGGCCAAGAGTACGAAATTCAGGTACTTTTCTTAGAAAGTATACCTAACCTTTAACGCCCAGTTCCAGCCAAAGTGTTTAATTTTTAGTTTCATATGCTATGCTCCTGGACTGCAGGATGTAAACAATGCGGTAGGCTGGGGACAGGGTATGTATTCTTTTTTTTGAGAGTATACCCAACCTTTAAAGCCCAATTCCTGACACAATTTATATTTTCTCCTTTCATATGCTATGCTCCTAGACTGCAGAATGTAAACAATGTGGTAGGCCGAGGGTGCGAAATTCATATAAATAAGCTGGTGGGTAGTTTAAGCTGGGGGAGCAGGGTACTTATTATTTTGTTTGAAAGTATAGCTAACATTTAAAGCCCAGTTCCCCCCAAAATGTATAATTCCTATCATATGCTCTGCTCCTGGACTGCAGGATGTAAACAATGTGGTAGGCAGCAGGGCCGATCCGCCCTATAGGCTCACTATGCAAGCCACTTAGGATCCCTGCAAAGCTGTGGAGGACCCCCCAACTTACTAGAGGCCCCGCCTGGTGAGAAGTCATTTTCGGCCCCTCACCCCGCTTCTCAACTCGCTGGCTGCATGGGAGAAGAGCTAAGAAGTCAGCACCACCCACTTCTCACTTTAATGTAAGATAAGATGTAATTTCCGACAGCAGAACACCCCCATCCCCCGCTTCTCAACTTTAATGTGACATGTCATTTTCAGCAGCCCCCCCGCTTTTCAACTTTGATGTGACATCATGTCATTTTGCTTAGGGCCCCAGGGAGGTCAGGATCGGCACTGGTAGGCAGACGGTGTGAATTCAGGTAAGTAAGCGAGTGGGTAGTTTAAGCTGAAAGGGTAGGGTACGTATCATTTTCTTTGAAAGTATACCTAACCTTTAAAGCCCAGTTCCCATCAAAATTAAGATGTTTCCTTTCATATGCTTTGCTCTGGACTGCAAGATGTAAACAATGCGGTAGGCCGAGGGTGTGAAATTCAGGTAAGTAAGCGGTGGGTAGTTTAGGCTGGGGGGGGTAGGGTATGTATAGTTTCTCTTAAGGTATGCCTAAACTTTAAAGCCCAGTTCCTACCAAAATTTATATTTTTCCTTTTATAGGCTATGCTCCTGGACTGCAGGATGTAAACAATGCGGTAGGCCGAGGGTGTGAAATTCAGGTAAGTGAGCGGGTGGGTAGTTTAGGCTGGGGGGGGGGGTAGGGTATGTATAGTTTCTCTTAAGGTATACCTAACCTTTAAAGCCCAGTTCCTACTAAAATTTATATTTTTCCTTTTATAGGCCATGCTACTGGACTGCAGGATGTAAACAATGCGGTAGGCCGAGGGTGTGAAATTCAGGTAAGTGAGTGGGTGGGTAGTTTAGGCTGGGGGGGTCGGTAGGGTAAGTACATTTTTTCTGAATGTATACCTAACCTTTTAAAGCCCAATTTCAGCCAACACTTGTATTTTTCCTTTCATAGGTATATTCTTAATAATATACATCAAATTCACCAAATGGCCCAGAAGTGTTTAGGCAGCAGGACGACTCTAAAAATATCTTCAGTAATAGAATATTTACCTCATTGGGCCTTGTTTATAAAAAGTGCAGAAAGGAAAATGTAAGCGTTGCCATAGCAATTGATCAGATGTTACCGCTCCTTCTCTCTCTCTCTCCTCTGTTAGTATGAAACGCACAGAATCTTAATGGTTGCTATGGGCAACACTGAGTTTGCTGCACCTTTGCTGGAGAAAATAACAGCCTTGCATTGTCATTTTTGTTTATTGTAAAGCTGATGTTCATAAAAATAGTCCTATTCCTTGTCACATCTTGTTTGATTTTTATGGTCAGCACCTCTATTTTTCCTGGCGTTTTCTTTGCTCCAGTTCAGAGCTCGGGTCGTGTTTTCAGATATTTATTTTCTCAGGTAAACTGCACAGCCTGCTCTCTTGTCATAGGAAATGTGAATTTTTAAGTTCTTGTGCTATAAAGGCTGTAAGGAGGACGTAAAAGCCGTAAACCATCCACGGGACAGGGACACAAAGACACAGTCCAAGCAGGTCTGTCCAGCGCTTTTATTTAGCAAGGCAGCAAACAAGCGGTTTGGGTTTTGTACAGAAGGTCTATGGCATAAAACATGCAAAACGTCTGCTCGTCTGACCCATTCCTCACTAACAGAGTGTCCCTAATGGCTTACCCTAAACAAACAGGTACCACTTGTACCTTTTTAGTATTCTGTCAGCACTTAACCTTTTCACCCAGCAGCAGGTGCCTCCAGGAGAGGCAGTAATAGCTTGCTTAGACTAGTCGCACCCTCTCTTCAAAGGGAATTTGACAGACGGTGAGGAGGTACGTTGCCTCCTTACTGCCCATTTTAACCCCTAAAAAACCCACACCACAGTGCAACAAAATTGCACAGTGGTTACAGTGCAGCCCTATTCCATTGAATGGGTTACGTTCAGCCGGTGGTACTGCACACTGAACTTGACAGAAGGGATAATTTTTACAATGCATTGCGGACACAGCATGTGTACTCCCCCGTCTACTGCCTTTTTACTGGGAGGTGGGAGCTCGTGTTTTTATAGCCCCCCAACCACAAGTGTAAACTTAGCCCAAGAGTGAGCCCTGAGCTCAGTTAGTCACATATATAAAGGCCCAAAGACAGATTTTTTTTTTTTTGCAGGCTAACCGGTGAATGTTCTGGGAACGTTTTTGTTTGTTACTGTGGACAGGTGAGACTAATGACGAGGTCTGGCTACCAGGTAGGATGTGGACCTAGAAATGGAGGCTTTATTACACCCAAAGCTCTACAAAGTCTCTAGGCTCCTGGATTCAAAACAGATGTGAGGAAGAGGGAAGATTAACGCAGAGACCATGGGGTTGATTATCCTATTAGTATTGTCATTTCTGGTGGTATTTGGACAGGGTGTCAAAGTTGGCAGTTTATCAATGCCAAAAATTTCCTTGGCTTGTGACTGAAAGGATCTGGTGCGTTATTTTCTATCGATCTATTCAAAGTTTATTAGGATCTGAGGAAACAACTAAGTTTGTTTCCTCCATAGCAGTCAGAAAATCTGGAGCCTGGGCAGTGAACAAAATAAATATGCATATAATAATGTGATCGAAACTCAGAAATCATAGGATCACTTTCCAAACAACATATCTGCCACTGTTTTGGGTCAGTCTTTGGAATCAGAATGTTGTGCACCAGCCTTTCCGTATTACCCCAGAGGAAATAATTTTCAGGCCTCAGTGAACCCTTACTGAAACCAGTTTATCTGGGGTCATGTGGGAAAAATGCCCCTTACATAGGTGGACAGTGGGAAGAATACAACCCTTACAGTGTTGGTCAGAATTCCATCTTTAAAGATAGCTAAAAAAATAATTAGAGTCATGTGCTGGCTTTGCCAAGTGGTGTTGGCCCTGCAACTATGCAAGCACCATCAAATGGAGGTCAATCAGCCACAGATCAAAGAAACCTCAGCAGTGTCAGATAGAATGTCAGCTGCCTTTGCGCTGGGCAGGGGAACCAGACAGGGATGTCCCCTGTCACCACTGCTCTTCACCATTACAATCAAACCTTTGGCTGCACTAGTGCGTGCTGATCCGCTCATCACCAGGTTTAAAAATGGCGAGTTGCATGAGAAGATCATGCTCTACGTAGGGTGACCACATTTCCAAACTGCCATTCAGGGACACCCCCAATTTTAAAGTTTTTCAGGAGCAGTGATTCTAATTATGCTTAAAGTGCAACAATAAAAATGAACAATTCCTCTAAATATAGTGCCTGGGGGGTCCCCTTAGTCTGCCTGTAAAGGGGTGCATGTGTACCATGTATAGAACATGCTGCAGCAAAAATGAAATATCTAAAGAAAAAAAAAAAGAGTCAAATCACCTTTAAATTGACTCACGGTTGCAATTGCATGCATCCGGCTATTGAAAAAAAGAAAAAGCAAAAAAAACCTAGTGCCCTCCCCCCAGTCCATACCAGCACCCATGGGCTCTACCCCCCCACCCCAAAGCATCATGTCCCCATCTTACCCAGGCTGGTGGTTGAGGTGGCATGCAGGCAAGGGGGTTATGTGAATCTGGAAGCCCCCAAAGGACCCAAATGGTCTGGAATGGACTAGGGGAGAGGGACCCCACGCCCTGTTTTTATTTTTACTTTTTTTTAACTGGCAGATTTATTTTTTATTTAGCTGTTAGCTGTGAAGCCCATTGACAGCTGACGATTCATCAGTTGTTAGGGACGCCGGCTTCCCAGCCCCCCTCTCTCATCGGGTGGCTGTGTCAGTTTCATTCCGGGACACTGTATTGTCCTGGAATGAAGGACAGAACTGCAAAATGCGGGACTATCCCGGGCAATCCAGGACACGTGGTCACCCTAGCTCTACGCCAATGACATGTTATTCTTGGGAGATAGTTCCTCATCTTTATCCATCAAAAAACCTGAAGGACAGTGAATTAGCCCTGAACTTAGAAAGTTTGGAGATCCCTGCTTTAAGGTATACTATAAGCAGGCATTCATACATTATTTCAAGGAACACCTGAACTCAAGGTGCCCTATTGAGGACAGAATTGGTATGGGGTTGCACTCCCCCCCCCCCTATCGGTTACCAAATGTTTAGTGCTTCATTGGTTAATAAAGAAGCATGGGGCACAAGGGGGTAGGCCATATCATGGCCATAGCTTGGATGTGCCTGCTGCAAGGACCCAGGAACAGTATTCTTTACTAGCACACCTCCCTTTTGTAAAGGAAAGATTTACTGATTCAGTATTATTGAGTCAGCATTAGTGTCATTACACAGTTGGGAATTGTATGATGCCTATTATGCGGACTAAGTAATTCTTTCCTTCATATAACAGAGGTGTGCTGGTGAAGAATACGGTTTAATGGTGCCATTGATCTTGTCACTTCACTATCGTATGCCTACTAAGTGACTTAAGAACCGTACAGCATAATACGGCTGGCATACTATCCTACATATAGGAACCCAGAGCCACTATCAGGTAGGAAAAAACCCCGATGTTCATCGTAATGCAGGTACTTCTGCGGCTCACTTTATTAAGAAAACAAAGCGCATAGAACCTTACCGGATATTATATAAATTTACTGGCAATAGGGCTCCAATCATTAAGCTCTTTTGCCACAATGATCATTATTTTTGTCCCCTGTTGCTGAAAATAATTGAGCATACAAATCTTCCCAGCTGTAGTTGTCCTTTTAAAGACCTCTAGTCTTGGTATGTACATTGACCACATGACAATGAGGATTGAAAAAAAATAAAAAAAGACAACCACAGGAGCGTTGTTCTCAAACATTCTCAAACATTCAATAGTATTGCACTCCCCAGTCTCTCAACAGTGTAGGTGCTGTGATGTAAGCTGTGCTGCCCCATGTGTCCTCACTGCCAGTCTGAAGCCTCGTACACACAATCGAACTTCCATCGGACAAATCCGTGGAATTTTATGCGAAGGGCGTTGGCCGTGAATTTGTATTGCATACAAACGGCAAAACATTGTTGGCCAAAATACACGAAAATTTGTGTTTTTTTTCAGCTCTTTAGCGCCACCTTTTGAGCAACTTCTGCTAATGTTGTCTTATGGTTAGCATTGGTTCGGAGCTTGTGTACACATGATCAGATAATCCGCCACCACACATCTGCTGTCGGAAAATTTTTAAAGCATGCTAACCAACATTTGTTGTCGGAAAATCCAACAACAATTGTCCGATGGAGCGTACAAACGGTCGGATTATCTGACAAAATCCTTCCATCACACATTTGTTGTCGGAAAATCCGATCGTGCGTACGAGGCTTTAGGCTCAGATCTCAGCTGATGTGGTCTCCCTCTGGCAGGTGAATATCCAAGTAGAGCTGCTCTCTTTCACTCTCTCGGCACCAAGAGGAAGAGCTTTCCTGGGCAATTTAATAAAAATCATCTCACTACTTCTACTGCACAGTGTCTATTGGGATCTGTAGTGTAAGGAGTCCATTGGCCCTGTTTTGTCACATATGGCTATATACCCATCACATTTGGCTACCCGCTGGAGTGCGCATGCGCGACGCAGCCATATGCGTTCCAACACTTTTACAAATGTGATGGGCAGCCGAATGTGACGAAGAATATAACTAGAGAATTTAGCTGAAAGGAATTTGTGAATGTTTTAGTAATTGCTTTTCGATGAGAATTTAGCATTTGTAAAAGAGTTGGAACGCATATGGCGGCGTCGCGCATGCGCACTCCAGCATGTAGACAAATGTGATGGGTCGCCATATGTGACGAAACAGCCCCATTATATGGCTGCCATTTCAAACTACAATTCCCAATGTTCTCGGCACTCTGCATACAGGTCTATGGGCCTTGCTTGGCTTTAGCTCTCCCCCTGCTGGCCGGAGGAGAATGGTGCAGCACAACATCAGTATCTCAATAGAGGGAGAGAACAAAAAAAGTGATATCTCCTTCTCCATTTTGCAGCACCTGGCTACACCTGCAATGCAAAGCATCTACAGCTTCATTCACGCAGCCATAAAAAAAGTGCATGTGCAAGTGTTTTTTAACCACTTCCCTCCCGGCAGGGTGGTTCTAATTCTCTGAGTCGCCGTGTTTTTTCGGGCTCCGCTCCTCCTGGCCACTGGGGAGCACGCCAGCGGCGCCGCATGAATGGGATGCCGATGCGCGTGCCTGGCGGCCGCGATGCCCGCCAGGCTCCCGCGATTGGCGGTTACAGAGACAAGGACGTGGATCTGTGTGTGTAAACACACAGATCCACGTCCTGTCAGGGAGAGGGGAGACCGATCTGTGTCTCTTGTACATAGGGACACAGATCGGTCCCCTCCCCCAGTCAGTCCCCTTCCCCCACAGTTAGTAACACTAGGCAGGGTACCCATTTAACCCCTCCCTCACCCCCTAGTGTTAACCCCTTCAATGCCAGTCACATTTATACAGTAATTAGTGCATTTTTATAGCACTGATCGCAGTATAAATGTGAATAGTGCCAAAAATGTGTCAAAAGTGTCCGCCATAATGTCGCAGTACCGATAAAAATCGCAGATCGCCGCTATTACTAACAAAAAAGAAAAAAAAATAATAATAATTCCGTTCCCTATTTTGTAGGCGCTATAACTTTGCGCAAACCAGTCGCTTATTGCGTTTTTTTTTTTTTTTTTTACCAAAAATATGTACAGTAGAATACGTATCGGCCTAGACTGAGAACATTTTTTTTTTTTTTTTTTAATTGAGCTATTTATTATAGCAACAATTAAAAAATATTATATATTCTTTTTTAAATTGTCGCTTTTATTTTTGTTTATAGCACAAAAAATAAAAACCGCAGAGGTGATCAAATACCACCAAAAGAAAGCTCTATTTGTGGGAAAAAAAGGACGCCAATTTTGTTTGGGAGCCACGACGCACGTGCAATTGTCAGTTAAAGCGACGCAGTGCCGAATCACAAAAAGTCCTCTGGTCAGGAAGGGGGTATATGTGCCCAGTAAGCAAGTGGTTAATTACAGATCTGCAGTGTTTTCAATAGAGCCATTCACCCAGGTGCGTAAACATGAGCTGCTTTCAGATCCGTAACACAGAATCCCAAATTCTGCGTCTAAGAACATGTGTTTTACATGCTTACCCATATTAGCGCAAATTAAGTCTAATAAGACCTGCTACATTCAAAAAGACAAAAACGCAAAGCAGGTCAACCCCAGCCTCAGAGCTGTCACTCATACTGCTCCATTGAAGTAAATAGGAATGCGTGAACCTGTGTTTGATGTGTGTTTCAAATGCATGTCAAGGGCAGGAAAACAACACCCATCTACATGAGCCTTCGAAGTGTCACAGCTGTCAATGCCGACTGGTTTTCAGTGATCTTGAAGCAGAAGTAAAGCTAAAGAATAAAAATGTGCTAGCGCAGCCATTCCATGCCAGTGTTCTGCGGAACCCTTGGGTTCCTCCAGGGTTGGCTAGGGGTTCCTTGAGCTGTGGCCAAGTGATCTCCCATCTGATGGTACCCGTATAGCTCCAAGTCCAGGTCTGTATAGCTCCAGGTCTAACCTGGCAGAGTCAGGGGCAGGATTGCAAGGGTTATTCTGGACATCCCGGTAAACTGGGCATTCTTACCACCTACCATCACCCATGTAAGGGGCATATACACGGGAGCTTGGACTGCACATCGGTATGTGTGAATGCTGGTTGTCTCCTTGGTCTCTGACCATCTCTTGTATCATATCATATACTGCGCATCGCGTATCCCTAAATCATGCACTCTGTACACATTGCACCCCCTGAACCCTGCACATAATGCACTCCTAAACTTTGCACCCTGGACATAATGCACTCCTAAACCTTGCTTTCTGTACATAGCGCACCCCTGGACTCTGAACCCTGTACATAGCGCACCTCTGAACCCTGCAATTTGTACGTAACGCACTCCTGATCTCTGCGTACTGTAATCCTGAACTCTGAACGTAATACACTCTTGTACCCTGCACTATGTACATGTAGTGCACTCCTGAACGCTTTACTCTGTACATAGCTTACAGCCAAACTCTGCACTCTGCAGATAGTGCACCCCTGAACGCTGCACTTTGTACATAGTGCACCCCTGAACTCTGCACTCTGTACATAACGCACTCCTGAACCTTGCGCTCTGTACATAACGCACTCCTGAACCTTGCGCTCTGTACATAGCGCACCCCTGAACTCTGCGCTCTGTACAAAGAGCACCACTAAACTCTGCACTGTGTACATAGCGTACCTCTAAACCCTGCACTTTGTACGTAACGCACTCCTGATCTCTGCACTCTGTGCATACTGTAATCCTGAACTCAGTACGTAATGCACTCCTGTACCCTGCACTCTGTACATAACGCACCCCTGAACTCCGCACTCTGTACATAGCGCAACCCGAACTCTGCACTCTGTACGTAATGCTATCCTGTACCCTGCACTCAGTACATAACGCACTCATGAACCTTGTGTTCTGTATGAAGTGCACTCCTGAACTTTGTACAAAGTGCACCACTGAACTCTGCAGATAGCGTACCTCTAAACCTTGCACTTTGTACGTAATGCACTCCTGATCTCTGTACCCTCTGCATACTGTAATCCTGAACTCTGCACGTAATGCACTCCTGTACCCTGCACTCTGTACATAGCGCACCCTTGAACTCTGCACTCTGTACATAATGCACCCCTGAATTCTGCACTCTGTACATAGCACATGAACTCTGCACTCTGTACATAGCACACGAACTCTGCACTCTGTACATAGCACACCTCTGAACCCTGCACTTTGTACATAACGCATAGCACGCGTACATAACATAATATTGAACTATGCACTCTGTACGTAGCGCACCCCAGATACAACTGGCCCTTTAGGGGCATCCATACTGCTGATACGGCCCGCTATGAAACTGAGTTTGACACCCCTGCTCTAGTGCATCATACATGAGAGATGAATAAAAATATCACTTATTTTATTCATCTTCAAGGTGTCCCATTGAATGCACTAGGTGTGCACCCGATATCTTGTGTTCTTTTGTTTGTGCACAGTCAGTATTTTCCTACCCGTTTGAGGTTGGTGCAGCCACACATGGGGCATTGAGCTTGTCAGATCAGACCATTAAGAAGTGATGCTCCTTATTGATCATCCATTTCTCTGGATCCGAGGGCCGTACCTCAAAGGCTGGATGTGCAGAAGGACAATATCTTGTACCATTTCTTTTTACAGGTACGCCTTGCTTCAGTTATCTTTCTATAACAACAGGGTAGCTTTAGGCCAGCTGAGACTTTATGTTGCATAGACTTACCCATCTCTGTGCTATACAGTATGACATCAGACAATCCTGTCTTGTTGGACAGATCTTATGTATCAAATACAGGCATTAAAGTAAGTCCACATAATACGGCAGTCCCTAATACGCTGAGCGCTGCCAACGACAACAATAGCGCTTTCAGCGGCAGACTTTTCCCCGAGCCACTTACACACTCCGCTGCCGACCCCTTGACACGCATTATCTTAAAAATCCCACACTGCATAAAGCTGGCCAAACGCACTGAAATGTTTGGAAATACAAAACAGAAAATAGCAGGATCAGATTAAATGCAAAGGGAAATATTTTATTGATACAGCGGATTATTTCAAAGCACAACTACAGCCAAAAAAAAAAAAACTTTTGCTGCAATGCTCAGCTTTAATTTAGAGATTCTCCTGCAGTACTTGCTGCCTGCCACTAGATGTCCTCAGTCTGAGGGCCAGCATCAATAAACCCACTTCTTACGAGCCCAGGTCATCCTGGACCTGCTATCAGCCTGTAATTGGACAGTAAATAGAACAGAGGGAGCTGCAATGCTCAGCTTTAATTTAGAGATTCTCCTGCAGTACTCGCTGTCTGCCACTAGATGTCCTCAGTCTGAGGGCCAGCATCAATAAACCCACTTCTTCTGAGCCCAGGTCATCCTGGACCTGCTATCAGCCTGTAATTGGACAGTAAATGGAACAGAGGGAGGGCGCACCGACCTAGCGCATTACCACTATATCAGGGGTGCTCAACCTGTGGCCCTCCAGCCAGGGGCACTGCCCGAGGGCCCCATGCCACTAGGGGGGCCCCCATCAGGGTTGCCAGGCTCAATAAAACCAGGGACAGTATGTAAAAATCTACGGCCCGGATTCTCAGTGGAGATATGACGGCGTATCTCCAGATACGACGGCGTATCTCCAGATACGCCGTCGTATCTCTGCGTTGCGCCGTCGTATCTATGCGCCTGATTCTTAGAATCAGTTACGCATAGATATCTGTCAGATCCGACAGGCGTAAGTCTCTTACGCCGTCGGATCGTAACTTCACATTTATGCTGGCCGCTAGGTGGCGCTTCCGTCGAATTCCGCGTCGAGTATGCAAATTAGCTAGATACGCGAATTCCCGAACGTACGCCCGGCCGACGCAGTAAAGTTACGCCGTTTACGTTAGGCTTTTCCCGGCGTATAGTTACCCCTGCTATATGGTGGCGTAAGTGCGGCGTAACAATGTTAAGTATGGCGGTCGTTCCCGCGTCGAAATTTGAAAAAGTTACGTCGTTTGCGTAAGTAATCCGTGAATGGGGCTGGACGTCATTTACGTTCACATCGAAACCGATGACGTCCTTGCGGCGTACTTTGGAGCAATGCACACTGGGAAATTCCACGGACGGCGCATGCGCCGTTCGGGGAAAAACGTCAATCACGTCGGGTCACAGAAGATTTACATAAAACACGCCCCCCTGATCCAAATTTGAATTAGGCGGGCTTACGCCGGCCGATTTACGCTACGCCGCTGCAACTTACGGAGCAAGTGCTTTGAGAATACAGCACTTGCCCGTCTAAGTTGCGGAGGCGTAGCGTAAATCGGATACGTTACGTTCGCACAAAGTTACGCGATCGTACGAGAATCTGGCCCTATGTTTTTTTTTTTTTTTACATCTGTCCCTGATATGTCCGAAACCGACATGCTTTTGATGTGAAAATCCCGAGATTTTAGCTGCCCCGCCTCTGCACTGCTTCCTGGCGTGGTGGCCATCTGTAATCCTGGGGGCCGCATAATCTTCTATTGCCCGGGGGCCCCATGAGTTGTCAGTCCACCCCTGCCCCCAGCTGTTGCAGAACTACAAGTCCTATGAGGCATTGCAAGGCTGAGAGTTACAAGCATGACTCCCAAAGGCAGAGGCATTATGGGACTTGTAGTTCCCCAACAGCTGGAGGGCCACAGGTTGAGCACCCATGCACTATATCATTTTATTAGATTAAAAAAAAACAAGTCATATCTCCACGTCCGGACCGGCGACGTACCCGGTACATCGCCAGACTGTGGGACTGTGGGTAGTTATACCAGAATGATGCCTGCAGCTGCAGTACTGTTTTTTAGAGCCAGCGGTTGACTCTCTTGTAAAAAAAAATCCTAGCAGCTAACTAGCTGCTGGATTGCTTTTACAAGCAGCAGAAGGGGATGTCCCCCCCTCCCCCCAGGGTTGCCACCTGTCTGGGATTCATCCGGACAGTTTGGGTTTGGAATCATGTGTCTGGGTTTCAGACGGCTTGAAACCCGGACACATTATGTGAATGGACAGTGAAAAGAAAAGCAGCACAGAATTCCTCTGCTCTCCCTATCTATCAGAATGCTTCTTATCAGCACGTGAACTGATTGGCCGCTTGTGCTGCTTCTTCCTCACCTGTCACAGATCAGCCCCTGCTGCAGCCTCTCATTACAATGCTGCAACCTGAGTGCTGAGGGAGAGGAGACTGTGGAAATGTCCTTTTTTTTGCCTGCAGCAGACTTTTGGTACCATCTTATTCTAGGCGAAGTAATTTCTTTTTAATGAGGTACAGATTATTTGTGAAATGATACTATTGCTGTATATAGTGGGATATCAGGATTCTTTTTTCACATTTGTAAAGTTACACTTGAAGTGGTTGTAAATCTTCACATATTACCAGTGAAGTGACTGGACTCAGGTGATACAAATCCTCCTACACAAGTTGTACCTGTTTAACTGTAGTCTTCTCTTCTGTACAGCCATTCAAAGTGCAGAATTTACACAGCTTGTCTGAGCTCTAAGAAAGCAGGGGGCAGGGAGTTCAGGAGCTCAGTGAGGAGAGCTCTGACAGCTGATTGGAGGGAAGGGGCTAGCCCCCCCCCCTTCACGCAGCACACAAGAACAGAGCTGAGGCTGTCAATCACAGGCTGCATGCTGGAGCCCCCTCCCCTGTCCCCTTTTTTCTCTTGGTGTCAGGAAAACGCAGGCCGGGACTGGCCATATGCCCGTGGTGTCCTGTGGGCCACAGGTCACGTCTCTGTAATGTAGGGGGGTCTGTACTGTAGGGAGGTCTGTGTAACATGCAGGGGGTCCAGAACTGTGAGGGGGGTGTCTGTGTAACAAACTGTGGGGGGCTGTGCAATGTAAAGGGGTCCAGAGGTGCAGGGTGCTGTGTAATGTAAAGGGGTCCAGAGGTGCAAGGTGCTGTGTAATGTAAAGGGGCCCAGAGTGCTGTGTAATGTTAGGGGCCCAGAGGTGCTGTGTTATGTTAAGGGGTCCAGAGGTGCAGGGTGCTGTGTAATGTTAAGGGGTCCAGAGGTGCAGGGTGCTGTGTAATGTAAAGGTGTCCAGAGGTGCAGGGTGCTGTGTAATGTAAAGGGGTCCAGAGGTGCAAAGGGCTGTGTAATGTTAAGGGGTCCAGAGGTGCAGGGGGCTGTGTAATGAAAAGGGGTCCAGAGGTGCAGGGGGCTGTGTAATGAAAAGGGGTCCAGAGGTGCAGGGTGCTGTGTAATGTTAAGGGGTCCAGAGGTGCAGGGTGCTGTGTAATGTTAAGGGGTCCAGAGGTGCAGGGTGCTTTGTAATGTTAAGGGGTCCAGAGGTACAAGGTGCTGGAACCCCACATCCCATCATTAACCGTCGCCGCGAAGCGCCCCCGCTGGGCTGCTCAGTCTAAAATGCCGGGCCTATTTTTTTTTGTCCCAGTCCGGGCCTGGGAAAACATGTGAGAAGTGATTCATGTTGATAGCAGAGGAACGAATCAGCAGACAGAAATGACACTTAGTGCTCTGGATTGAGACAAGTACACACTATAGATGGATATGCTTTGTTAATATTTCATGTCTGAGGTTTACAACCACTAAAGTTGAGGGTTAAGCAGAACAGATAAAAAAGCTAAAGGGATTTGATTGGATGTCGCAGGGTTCCAAAACCTGCGTTCTGCAGGCTGACAGGGAACTCTGAATGATGGCACCTTTCTAGCTGGGCACATCTTGTCTTGTAGGTCCCTAATAGTCCATCAAATGTGATCTGTGGGACCGGCTTCCTGGAACCGTCTGCTTGGTGGACATTCCCTTGCCAATGTTCAGGCCAATTTTAGAGCCTTCCATCATCTCTCAATCACATCAATGTCTCCCAAAGTTTCCTTTGTTCTTTGGGTTTAAAGAGTCCCTGTCACCAATTTAGGAACAAAGCAATTCATTAAAAACAACGTATTTGGAAAGGTTTCTTTGCAGTGTTCCTCCTTGTCATTATTCATTTTTATTGTATTTTTATTGTATTGCAATGTTCCTCTATACTTGTCCAAAAAATGGAAAAAAAAAATTGGGCACAGCCCTCTCCCTTCATGCACATCCTAGCCCTCTCCTCTTTTTACAGTGTTAATTTACTTGTGATAGTAGATATTTCCCATG
The DNA here is from genome assembly GCF_905171775.1 of Rana temporaria. Lineage (NCBI taxonomy): Eukaryota > Metazoa > Chordata > Amphibia > Anura > Ranidae > Rana > Rana temporaria. The sequence goes on along the minus strand of NC_053498.1, from coordinate 17,897,433 downwards.
CTACCTGAGATAAACAATGGCCCAGATTCAGGTACATTTGCGCTTTATTTGCAGAGGCACAGTGCAACGATTTTGCCCTGCGCCCCCGCAAATATTTTGCGCTGCCCTCGATTCACGGAGCAGTAGCTCCGTAAATTGCGAGGGCGCGCCAGCAAAATTGCCCGGCGTAAGCGCGCGCAATGTAAATGATCCCGCCGGGGGCGGGAATCATTTAAATTAGGCGCGCTCCCACGCCGAGCGTAGAGCGCATGCTCCGTCGGGAAACTTTTCCGACGTGCATTGCGGCAAATGACGTCGCAAGGACGTCATTTGCTTCAAAGTGAACGTGAATGGCGTCCAGCGCCATTCATGATTCACTTACACAAACGACGTAGATTTTAAATATCGCGACGCGGGAACGTGGGTATCCTATAGCATTGGCTGCGCCTGCTATTAGGATGTGTAACCTTACGCGAAACCCGACGTACGCAAACTACGTAATTTGCGTACGCAGGGCTCGCGCTACGTTGTGAATCGGTGTTAGTATGCAATTTGCATACTATACACAGATCACAATGGGAGCGCCCCCTAGCGGTCATCGCTAGAATGCAGCCTAAAATCTGCGTGGCATAAGAGCCTTATGCCACGCAGATTTTAGGCTGCAGTCGGCGTAACAAGTTCTCTGAATCAGGAGAACTCGTTACGCCGGCGCAAGTCAGCAATTGCGCTGCGTAACTATGGTTACGCAGGCGCAATTTCTACCTGAATCTGGGCCCCTGTCACCAACTTAGGAACAAAGCAATTAATTAAAAACAACGTATTTGGAAAGGTTTCGTTGCAGTTTTCCTCCTTGTCATTATTCATTTTTATTGTATTGCAATGTACTTGTCCAAAAAATGTAAAAAAAAAATTGGGCACAGCCCTCTCCCTCCATGCACATCATAGCCCTCTCCTCTTTTTACAGTGTTAATTTACTTGTGATAGTAGATATTCCCATGCTACCTGAGATAAACAATATTGATATTGGTTGCAGCAAACACTGAACGGGTCAAACACCACCAAAAAAACTGCAATAGAAATAAACCAATATATGGTGCTGCGCTACAAAAATAAAATGCTAACGTGACAGATAAAGTGCTAGATATAAAAAAAAAAAAAAGTATTTTTATATCTAGCACTTTATCTGTCACGTTAGCACTTTATTTTGGAGGGCATATATTGGTTTATCAGCGTTCATTTACTGTCTGTGCTGACCCAGCTCCTCCATCCTTCCCTCCCTACATAACCTTTTATGTAGAAGCTGGGGAGAGGAGAAGGGGGATATTATAGAACAGGGGTCTCCAATCTATGACCCGGGGGACACATCCGTCCCGTTACAAGATTCTACCTGAACCACAGCAACTCTAATGTGATGAGAGCAGTGGCAGATGGTGTTTTTTTTGGGGGGGGGGGGGAACCACCTACCCCTCCACTGTGTACCAGTCGGTCCGGCACTTACCCCATTGCAGTGGGTGGAAGGCAGCGTGGCTCAGAGTCCTCTCATTCATGGCGGTTTCCAGCTCCTCCCCCCCTCCTCCTCCTAGGCATCCAATACAATCGCCTGTCCTTTCAGCCAATAGGGTGACCCCCCCCCCCAAAAAAAAACACGGGTCACCCTATTGGCTGAAAGGACAGGCGATTGTATTGGATGCCTAGGAGGAGGAGGGGGGGGGGGAGTTGGAAGCCGCCATGGAGGAGAGGACATGGAGCCCAAACCGCTGCCTTCCACCCGCCACAATGGGATAAGTGCTGGACTGACTGGTACACAGCCGGGGGGGGGGGGGGTTGTTGCCCCCCCCCCCCCCCCAAAAAAAAACACGGAGCAAACAACCACCCATCCCCCGGCTGTATACCAGTCAGTCCGGCTCTTATCCCATTGTGGCGGGTGGAAGGCAGCAGTTTGGGCTCCAAAACCTCTCCTCCGTGGCGGCTTCCAGCTCCTCCCCTTCTCCTCCTAGTCTACGCCCCCCCTGTCTTCTGGGAGACACACAGGTCTCAGAAGACAGCAGGGACCAATGGGATCATGCAGCGCAACTTGCGCATGCGCAGTAGGGAACCAGGATGTAAAGCCGCAAGCCCTTGCCGAAGATGGCGGCGGCAGCACCCGAGAGCCAAAGGACGGATCGGCTTCGGGTGAGGACATCGTGGGCGCCCTGGACAGGTAGGTGTCCTTATTTTAAAAGTCAGCAGCTGCAGTATTTGTAGCTGCTGACTTTTAAAGAAAATGTAATCGGCGGAACTCTGCTTTAAGTTCATTAATATTATACAGAATTTATATGGCGCCAACAGTTTACGCAGCTCCATAGAACAGGAAGTGTGCTAGGACTAAAGAACACCTCCCAATCACCTTGTCTCCATAACATAGGGAGATGTGTTCCGTAGTTCACAGAAAGAACTGAGAACAATATTAATGGTGAAGCAGAGGCAGGAAGTTATCGGCTGATTGCATTTCTGGCAGGATCAACAGGTATTGTAATTGTACTTATTAAAGAGATATAACAAAATCGTTTTAATTGTATAATAAATAGACCAGAAGGGACTCGGGAGTAAATAAGAGAAGTTCATTGTTAGGGTTTACATAGGTGTGCTATTCATGTACTTTACCCGATTCATGGAACAACATCTAAAATCACATTCATTTCAAGCAACACTGTGTGCATTGGAAATCAAAGCATTTGAAGAAGTCCTGAATATTGCATTTACAATGAGCGCCATTCAAGTACATTGAAATTCATGCAAATCTCATGATAAACACATCCACTGTGCATTCTGCATACACCTATTAGCATTACAATAGTATTCAATCCTCTATATGGACTAGAAAAATTATTGTAAAAACACATCTATAATAAAACCAAAACTGCATACTATATAAGCACACATTATGCATGTTGTACTCTTACTGAATACTTTTATCTTTTGTATATATACATGGAGGATGCTACATTCTGTACATTAGCAAAACAAAGCAAGATCTCTATATTATCAAACCATGGCTGGGCCCAGAAGTAAGTGCACCCTCTGTATATATAGATCAGCCTTTCTCAATCCTGAAACAATTTTCAGGTTGTGGTGAACCCTGCTAAAACCAATTTATTGGTGGCCAATGGGAACAATGTCCCTTACATAGGCGTGCGCACAGGGTGTGCCAGGTGTGCCCAGGCACACCCTAATCACCCTGTGCAGTATCCCCCTACTGACCTGGCTCCCCTCCTTCCCCCCACAGCACTGCCGGCTTCCCTCCTCTCCCACCTGTTGTTGCTGTGGATGTTTTAGGATAAGTGGGGGAAGGGGCCGGTAAATATGCCATTAACCTGCCCCTTCCTTCTCTAAATGAACATTGTGAGTGTTCAGTAGAGTGTGTTTGAGCTTTGGGGTGCACACCCTAATGCCAAAGGCTGCGCACACCTATGGTCCCTTACATTTGTGATCAGTTGAACGAATGCTCCTTACACTGGTGATCGATGGGTGGAATGCTTCTTACATTGGTGGTCAGTGGGAAGAATGCCCTTTAAATTAATGGTCAATGGGTAGAATGTCCTTTACATTGGTGACTCCTAGAAAGAAAGCCCCTTACATTGGTGGCCACTAGGAAGAAAGCCCATTGCATTGGTGGTGGTCAGTGGGAAGACTGTCCCTTACCTTTGGTGGCCACTAGGAAGAAAAACCCTTACATTTGTGGTCAGTAGAAAGAATGCTCCTTACATTGGTGGTCAGTTGGAAGAATGTCCCTTACATTAATGGTCAGTGGATAGAATGTCCTTTTCATTGGTGGTCCCTAGGAAGAAAGCCCCTTACAATGGTGGTCACTAGGAAAAAAGACCCTTTATTGGTGGATACTGGGAAAAATAATGCCCCTTACATGTGTAGGAAGCATGTCCCTTACATAAATGGTCAATGTTTAGAGTGTCCCTTACATTGGTTGTCCCTAGAAAGAAACCCCCTTACATTGGTGGCCACTGGGAAGAAAGCCCCTTACATTGGTGGCCACTAGGAAGGAAGCCCCTTACATTAGTGGCCACTGGGAAGAAAGCCCCTTACATTAGTGGCCAGTAGGAAGGAAGCCCCTTACATTAGTGGCCAGTAGGAAGAAAACCCCTTACATTAGTGGCCACTAGGAAGGAAGCCCCTTACATTAGTGGCCAGTAGGAAGAAAACCCCTTACATTAGTGGCCACTGGGAAGAAAGCCCCTTACATTAGTGGCCAGTAGGAAGAAAACCCCTTACATTGGGGGCCACTAGGAAGAAAGTCCCTTACATTGGTGGAAACTGGGAATAATGTCCCTTACATTTGTGGACAGTGGGAGGAATGCTCCTTACATTAGTAGTCAGGGGGAAGAATGTCCCCTAGGTTTGTGGTCTGTGGGAAGAATGCTCCTTACATTAATTCCCTTACATTGGTGGCCACTGGGAAGAAAGCCCCTTACATTGGTGGCCACTGAGAATGGAAACCCCTAACACCGGTGGCCACTGGGAAGAAAGCCCCTTACACTGGTGGCCACTGGGAAGAAAGCCCATTACATTTGTCGTCAGTGGGAAGATAACATAGCTCCTTATATTGGTGGTTAGTGGCAATAATGTCCCTTACGTTGGTGGTCAGTGGGAATATTGTTCCTTAAATTGGTGGTCAGTGAGAAGAATGGCCCCCTTACACACAGCTAAAAATATAATTGGTGTCATGCAGCTGGTTCTGCCAAGTGGCACTGGCCCCAGAATTATGCAGACACTATCGGATGGAGGTCAATCAGCCACAGCTACCTACCCCTACCTCTGGAGGACCTCCAGGGAGAATGGCTGATACAGACTTGGGAGTGCAGTCGCTGTAGATCTGAGGGGAAGATCTGAAATGAGGGGAAGCTCTGCTGATTTCTATTGCCCAATCATGTGCAAGCAAAATAGCTGTTTTTTTTTTATTTTCCTTGCATGTCCCCCTCAGATCTAAAGTGACTGCACTTCCAAGTGCGCTTGTAGTGCACAGTGGATTTGCCTTTAGTAAATAAACCCCTATGTCACCTTGTTTGTATTGTAATATGTATTTTTTGGTGTATCTTATATTCCATAGAAGTGCGCATTTTATGTGTTTTTCTCTCTACTTCCTACTGTGCAGCTAATTTGCATGTGAATTGTATTTATACAATAAGATGAACTGGTGACCAGCTAAATACACAGTAAATACACATATGCATAAACTGTTTTCAGGGCTGTCTTTAATGCAGGGCAAAATGGGAAGCTGCCTCAGGCCCAGTCATTGTTGTTGGGCCCAAAGCAGCTGCCCCTTGAGCCCCATAAATAATTGATAAGTGGATTTGGGAGGGCCCAAGAGAATGTTTGCCCAGGGTCCAATCAATATTAAAGACAGCAGGACCATCTTTAACGCAGGGCGCAAAAGGGGCAGCTGCCCCAGGCCCAGTCATTATTGTGGGGCCCAAAACAGCTGCCCCTTGAGCCCGCTCTGCCTGCAACTAGTTGATTTGAAAATGACCAAGAAAATATTTGCCCAGGGTCCAATCAAAATTAAAGACGGCAGGACCATCTTTAACGCAGGGCAAAAGGGGAAGCTGCCCCAGGCCCAGTCATTATTGTAGGGCCCAAAACAGCTGCCCCTTGAGTCCGCTCTGCCTGCAAATAGTTGATTTGAAAATGACCAAGAAAATGTTTGCCCAGGGTCCAATCAATATTTAAGACAGCCCTGACTGTTTTACCTGTATTATAATTGTGTTCAGCCAGCCTTGTGGTCCAGGCACTTTTCCTGGACAGTACAGCCAGGTTGGTGCCCCTTTTTTTCCTTATCCAACCTGTGATTGGCCATTGGAATAGAATCAGCCGTAGAGAATTTTTCCGCCTCTACCTAAAAACGTATACTTTCACCGTCAACTCATTCCCCCCAGTTATTACCTTTTGTATCACATGTCCCTCCCTTTCAGGTTGTAAGCTCTCAGGAGCAGAGCCCTCCTAACCTTCTTGTATTGAATTGTGTTGTTACTGTACCATTTGTTTTCTAAAGCGCTACGCTAACAGTTGGCAGTCTAGAAATCCTGTATAATAATAATAATCAGCACACTGATGAAGCTGTCACTCTGCTCTTTAAGCAGGTTTAACCGCTTGCCGACCAGCTGCTGTCATTATACTGCAGCAGATTGGCACGGCTGCGCAAACCGCCGTAGGTGTACGTCGGGCACTTTAAGAGCTATAGGGGGCGTGCGCTCACACCCACGATCGCTCCTCAGAGAGCCAGAACGGGGATCTGTGTGTGTAAACAAACAGATCCCCGTTCTGTCAGGGAAGTAAAGAGAGATCTGCTGTTCCTAGTGATCAGGAACAGCGATCTCTCTGTAGTCTCAGTCAGTCCCATCCCCCCCACAGTTAGAAATGCCTCCCTAGGGAACGCTTAACCCCTTGATCAACCGCTAGTGTTAACCCCTTCCCTGCCATTAATCAGTGGCTATTTTGAGCTCTGATCGCTGTATAAATGTCACTGGTCCCAAAATAGTGTCAAAGTGTCCCATCTGTTCGCTGTAATGTCACAGTCCCGCTAAAAATCGCTGCTCACCGCCATTACTAGTAAAAAAAAAAAATATTAATAAAAATGCCATAAATATATGCCCTATTTTGTAGACACTATGGCCCAGATTCTCAAAGGAGATACGACTGCGTATCTCCAGATACGCCGTCGTATCTCTGAGTCTGAGCCGTCGTATCTATTCGCCTGATTCTTATGCCGCGTACACACCATCACTTTATGTGATGAAAAAAAATGACGTTTTTAAAAACGTCACTTTAATTGACCGTGTGTGGGGGAAAACGTTGTTTTATGTCTTCTAAAAAACGACCAAAAAAAATTGAAGCATGCTTCAATTTTATGTGTCGTTTTTCAAAACGTCAACTTTTACTTCACAGAAATTGACCGTGTGTAGCAAAAACGTTGTTTAAAACGACGTTTTTTCACCCGCACATGCCCAGAAGCTACTTATGAAGCGAGCTTCAATGGAAAAACGTGGTGGAACGTAACCTCGCTTTGCTAGAACATTGTGAGAAAAACGATGGTGTGTAGGCAACTTCGTCTTTGAAAATTGAAGTTTCAAAAACGTCGTTTTTTACTTCACAGAAAATGTCGTTTTTTTTAATCACATAAAATGATGGTGTGTATGCGGCATTAGAATCATTTACGCATAGATTTCTATTAGATCCGACCAGCGTAAGTCTCTTAAGCCGTCGGATCTTAACTGCATATTTGCGCTGGCCGCTAGGGGCGTGTACGCTGATTTACGCCTAGAAATATGTAAATCAGCTAGATACGCGAATTCACGAACGTACGCCCGGCCGACGCAGTACAGATACGCCGTTTACGTTAGGCCTTTTCCAGCGTAAAGTTACCCCTGCTATATGGTGGCGTACATGCAGCGTACCAATGTTAAGTATGGACGTCGTTCCCGTGTCGAATTTTGAATATTTTACGTAGTTTGCGTAAGTCGTTCGTGAATGGAGCTGGACGTCATTTACGTTCACGTCCAAACCAATACGTCCTTGCGGCGTACTTTGGAGCAATGCACACTGGGATATTCCACGGACGGCGCATGCGCCGTTCGTGAAAAACGTCAATCACGTCGGGTCACAAGTTATTTACATAAAACACTCCCCCCTGTTCCAAATTTGAATTAGATGGGCTTACGCCGGCCTATTTACGCTACGCCGCCGCAACTTACGGAGCAAGTGCTTTGAGAATACAGCACTTGCCCGTCTAAGTTGCGGAGGCGTAGCGTAAATAGGATACGTTACGCCCGCACAAAAATACGCCGATCTACGAGAATCTGGCGCTATAACTTTTGCGCAAACCAAACAATATACGCTTATTGCATTTTTTTTACCAAGAATATGTAGAAGAATACATATTAGCCTAAACTGATGAAGACATTTTTTTGTTTTTGGATATTTATTATAGCGAAATGCAAAAAATGTTGTTTTTTTCAAAATTGTTGCTCTATTTTTGTTTATAGCGCAAAAAATATAAAAAGCGCAGAGGTAATCAAATATCACCAAAAGAAAGCTCTATTTGTGGGGGGAAAAAAGACCTTCTGGGGCTGAGGTGGTTGACTTGCAGGAATGTGCAAAGCAAAAGCGTTCTGATTGGCTGAAGAGCTGACCCTCCTTCTCCCACTAAGAGGACTGCTATCCAAGAGATTACAGGAGATGGTATGAGGACAGATTCAGGTACTATTATTTTTATCATTATCCAGCATTTATATAGCACCAACAGTTTGGGCAACGCTTTACAACATAAGGGCAAACAGTACAACCCAATTCAATAGAGGAGGAATCAGAGGGCCCCGCTCGTTATATGTACAAATGCACCTTTTTTAATGAATACATAACCAGCTGTACTTGTTTTCGACTAGAGTTTGGTGTTAATATTGATCCCTTGGGATGAGGAACGCCATGGACTTTTAGAAAGGCACACGGCACAAAGGGCATTGGTGGGAAATGTACTGTGAAAAGGATGGCCCTGGAGGTGTGGGAAAGCAAGCCTGAAGGGCAGAGATGTAATATATATATTATGAGTTCGAATAAGAAGAGCATTGCACTAGTGCCAATATGTACACTTATTTCTTTATCTTTCTCTCACTCTCTCTCTCTCTTTCTTTGCTCTATTTCTTCTCTCACTTTCTATCTTCTTTTTTTCTCCCTTTGCCTTTTTTCTTCTCTCTTTCTATCTCTCTTCCCTCTCTCTTTTTTATCTCTTGCTTTCTATCATTTTTCTATCTCTCCTCCTTTTTTCTTTCTCGCTTTTCCTTTCTTCTTCTCTTTCTTTCTCACTTTCCTTTTCTTCTTCTCCCTTTCTTCCTCTCTTTTTTTTTCTCGCTTTCTATCTTCTTTCTATCGTTCTCTCTTCCTCTCTCTTTCTCTTACTCCTTTCTTTCTCTTTTTTTTCTCACTTTCCCTTTCTTCTCTCTTTTTATCTCTCCTCACTATCTTCCTTTTTTTCTCCCGCTTTCTATCTTCTTTCTATCTCTCCTTCTCCCTCTTTCTTTCTCACATCTTGTTCTCACTTTCCCTTTCTTCTTCTCTCTTTCTACCTCTCCTTTTCCCTCTTTTTTTCTCACTTTGCCTTTCTTCTTCTCTTTTTCTATCTTTCCTTCTCCCTCGTTTTTCCTCACTTTGCCTTTCTTCTTCTATCTTTCTATTTCTCCTTCCTTTCTTTCTTTTCGTCCCTCTCTCTCTCTCTCTCTTGCATGCCTTTCTTTCTCTCTCTTTCTTCTCTTGCTCTCTATCTCCTTTCTTCCTCTTTTTCTTCTCTCGCTTTCTATCTTCTTTCTTTCTCACTTTCCCTTTTTTCTTCTCTCTTTCTATCTCTCCTTCTCCCTCTTTTTTTCCTCATTTTGCCTTTCTTCTTCTCTCTTTCTATCTCTCCTTCTCCCTCTTTTTTTTCTCACTTTGCCTTTCTTCTTCTCTCTTTCTATCTCTCCCTCCTTCCTTTCTTTCTTTTTTTCTTCTCATCCCTCTTTATCTCTCTCACTTTCTCGCATGCCTTCCTTTCTCTCTCTCTTTCTTTTTTTGCTCTCTTACTCATTTCTTCCTCTTTTTTCTCTCTCTTTCTATTTCTTTCTATCTCACTTTCCTTTCTTCTTCTCTCATCTCTCCTTCTTCTTTCTTTCTTTCTTTCTCTCTCTCTTTCTTCCGTATGTTTCTTTCCCTAATTCTTTCTCTCCTTTTTTTCTCTTTCTCCTTCCCCACCCCCTCTCTCTCTCTCTCTCTCTCCTTACCCCTCTTTTTTTCAATCTCTTTCTGTCTCTCACTCCCTTCTTTAGTCTTTCTCATTTTCTTTCTCCTTCTCCTTATTTACTCTATTTCTTCCGTCTTTCTCTCTCTCCATTTTTCTCACTCCTTTCTGTTTCTCCCCTCTCTCTTTCTTTCACATTTTCCTTCTCTCTCCTTCTTTCTCGTTCTCTTTCTTTGACTTTTTCCCTCTCTCTTTCTTTCTTTCACCTTTTCCTTCTCTGTCTCTTTCTTCCTCATTCTCTTTCTTTTTCCTTCTCTCTCTCTTTCTTTCACCTTTTCCTTATCTCTCTCTCCTTCTTTCTTCCCGTTTTCCTTCAATTTTGTTCACTATTTTCCTCTGTCTCTTAATGTAATTCTTTCTTTCTCTTTCTTTCTTTCTTTCTCTCTCTCTCTCTCTCTCTCCCCTTCTATCTCCTCTCTCTCTCTCTCTCTCTCTCTCTCTCTCTTTCCCTCTCTGTCTCTCCCACCTATCTACTTATACATACCCTATGTAGGTACAATAGGGCACAAAAAAAGTGAAAACTTCTTGGTGACATCAGACAGCAATGATTTAGAAAGCATTCCATCCCAGTTCACAATGAAAGCAGTCTGTTGCTATAGGCTGCTGCACGTCACTCCCTTTATTTTCCATTCCATCAACTAGAGGAGCTGAAGACTGGCCAAACAAAATCATAAAATTCCCACAAAACAGTTCACATAATTACAGTCTGTGTATTTAGCCGTTTGCCTGGAGATTTAAATATCAAGTCAATAGTTAAGGGAGATGTGAACCCTGACTGAATGACAATTAGTTTGCACAAGCACAGTGTACTGCAAGCAATTGCTATGTTTTTTTTTTTTTTGTTAAAACAAATCTTAGTGTTATCTCAGCGCTGTGATCCCCTACAGCCTCTTTGCAGCCACTTTATGTCTACACCAACCCCAGCACTTGCCACATGGAACTTCTCAAGGTGAGCTTCCTGATGACGACAACAGAACACCAGGGGTGGACTGACAACTCATGGGGCCCCAGGCAATTGAAGATTATGGGGCCCCCGGGCTTACAGATGGCCACCATGCCAGGAGGCAGGGCAGCTTAAATCTCAGGATTTTCACATCAAAAGCATGTCGGTTACGGACATATCAAAGACAGATTTAAAAAAAACACAGATTTTACATACTGTCCCTGGTTTTATTGAGCCTGGTAACCCTGATGGGGCCCCCTAGTGGCATGTGGCCCTCGGGCAGTGACCGAGAGTCCCAATGGTCAGTCCGCCCCTGCAGAACACCATGCCTGCCCAATCTGTTAAGAACAGCCACTTGTAGTCTCCATCAGAAGTCTACTAAGACAGGGTGACAACACAGCTGCTCAATTGAAAGACAGGGATAGAGCGTTGTCACCCTATAACAGGAAAAGCCTGAAGAGGGGCTTTCATCAGAGAATCTGCAGACATTATTTTAATGTGGATGCAGATTTAAAGCTTATATAAAATTTTAGCAGTTGGGTCCACATCTACCTTAAAGTAGTGCAGAAAAAAACCCTTGCAACTTTCATTAGTTTACATTGGTCAGACCAGGGAAAGACGAGTGCTCATTGGATGCTGCTGATAATTTCAGCTGTTGCCCTTATAACTTATCCTGAATACGTTGGCATTCAGATTCAAAGTGCTAAATATGATAAGCTTAACCATTTAAGGACCAGAAGGATTTGCCCCCTTATTGGCCGGGCCATTTTTTGCAATACGGCACTGTGTCGTTTTAACTGACAATTGCGCGGTCGTGCGATGCTGTACCCAAACAAAATTTATGTTTTTTTTCCCCCACAAATTGAGCTTTCTTTTTGTGTTTTTTTTTTTTTTTTTTAACCACTGCGGTTGTTATTTTTTGCACTATAAACAAAAAAAGAGCGTACATTTTGGAAAAAAAAAGCTATATTTTTTACTTTTTTTTCTATAATAATTATCCCCCCCAAAAAAATAATTTCTTCCACAGTTTAGGCTGATACGTATTCTACATATTTTCGGTCAAAAAAAAAAATCGCAATAAGCATATATTGATTGGTTTGCGCAAAAGTTATAGCGTCTACAAAATAGGGAATGGATTTATGGCATTTTTATTTTATTTTTTACTAGTAATGATGGTGATCTGCGATTTTTTTGCGGGACAGCGGCATTGCGGCGGACAAATCGGACACTTTTCTGGGACCACTGACATTTATACAGCGATCAGAGGTAAAAATAGCCACTGATTACTGTATAAATGTCACTGGCAGGGACGGGGTTAACACTAGGGGGCGATGAAGGGGTTAACTGTATTACCTAGGGCAGGGTTTCTCAACTCCAGTCCTCAAGGCGCCCCAACAGGTCATGTTTTCAGGCTTTCCATTATTTTGCACAGGTGATTTGATCAGTTTCACTGCCTTGTAATTACCACAGCTGTTTCATCTGAGGGAAATCCTGAAAACATGACCTGTTGGGGCGCCTTGAGGACTGAAGTTGAGAAACACTGACCTAGGGAGTATTTCTAACTGTGGGGGGAAGGGGACTGACTGGGGGAGAAGACCGATCGGTGTTCCTAAACAGTAGGAACAGGAGCTCTGTCTCTTCTCCCCTGACAGAATGGAGATCTGTCTATTTACATTGACAGATCTCTGTTCTGTCTCTGTCAGGAGCGATCGCAGGTGGCCAGCGTGCGCAACGCGCTTCGGCTCCAGGGTCGACGTACAGTTAAGGCGATTTGCCCAGGGGAGCCAACCTGGTGGGGGTTAAAGTGACTTAAAAAAAAAAAAATCGATGCACATCCACTACTCAATGGTCCTGAAATCTATTTTTCATGAAATTGTTTCTTATTGTGTTTTTCTGCCCCCTTATAACATCTTTTACAAACTCCCAAACCTCTCACTATCCCTCCTCACTTCTGTTTGTTGCAGTCATGTGCACTGCTCTCTGCACACTACACATCCCATAGTCCATCTAAGGAGCGAGCAAGAGAGGATGGCTGCGTTCAAAACAGTATACACTGCTCCAGGTCGGTCCTCTCTAACCCCAAAGACACAGGTGCCGGTCCGGCTTGTACTGCAGAACGTGGACAACTAACAAGTGGATTACCGCACACTGTTATTGCTAAGATCCATAAATGTATTGAAAAAAATTAATAAAAAATCCAAAATAGCATATCACACAACAAAAGCAAGTTTTGACGCGTTTCACGTGATTAAGCACCCGTTGGCATGAAACGCGTCAACACTTGCTCTTGTGTGCTATGCTATTTATATTTTGTTTATTTTCTTTCAATAAATGTATGGATCTTAGCTAGGGCCGCTCTCCTCCCCTTCGCGTTGACCCGGAAGTGACGGGTGACGTCACTTCCGGGTCCCCGTTGACAGTTTTTCCCAGCCACATGTTTGACGTAACTTCCGGGTCCGCCTCTCGGTGTCCCCGCCCAGTGTGGCTGGGAAAGAAGGTAATGCAGTGTGCATTGCATTATATTCAGTGAAGCACGGGGGAGATATGCAGGGTCTTTTAGACCCTGGATGTCTCATTAAAGAGAGGTTTGCGCCTACGCCTGAAAAAGTCGTTTGCGATACACATGTTACATCTTGCCGCGCACGCCGGAATGAGATCAATAATTCTAGCACCAGAACTCCTTTGTAACGCTAAACTGATGATCTATAGAGGGCGTTTAAAGCATTGCCTATGGAAATATAGGATACTGAAGTTTGTCGCCATTTCACGGTGAACGCTGGGTATCTATTTACTCGGTGCAACCTCTGCTTTTATATTTTACCAAAAATGTGGGTACTTAACTGCGCTTTTGTGCTCCCTAAAATGAACTTTTAACCACTTACGGACCAGCGCACGTTGGCAATTTGAAGAGGGATATCTTTGTTATGGCAGCAGCTAGCTACCATAACCCAGATATCTTCTTCTTCAGTGACCGGTCCTCTTTCAGATAAAAGTGGTCTCTGCGGCGGATTCGCTGCAAGATCACTTTTATCGGTGGCAGGAGAGGGCCCCCTCCGCCGCTTACCAGAGCCGTCGGCAGCGGCGGAGGCGATCGGGTCCTCTCTGCTGCTTGGTATGGAGACGAGTGAGGGGAAGATGGCCCCCACCCATCTCTATACCATTGCATTGTAGTGTAAATATGAGATGTGAGGTCTTTTTGCCCCCAGATCTCATATTTAAGAGGACCTGTCATGCGTTTTTCTATTACAAAGGATGTTTACATTCCTTGTAATAGGAATAAAAGTGACATTTTTTTTTTTTAAATAACAGTGTAAAAAATAAAAAATAAAAGCTAAAATAAATAAGAAAAAAAAAAAAAATTTAAGCACGCCCTGTCCCGCCGAGCTCGCGTGCAGAAGTGCACGCATACGTGAGCAGCGCCCGCATATGAAAACGGTGTTCAAACCACACATGTGAGGTATCGCCGCGATTTGTAGAGCGAGAGCAATAATTCTAGCCCTAGAACCCCTCTGTAACTCAAAACATGCAACCTGTAGAATCTTTTAAATGTCGCCTATGGAGATTGTTAAGAGTAAAAGTTTGTCGCCATTCCACGTGCGGGTGTAATTTTAAAGCGTGACATGTTGGGTATCAATTTACTCAGCGTAACATTATCTTTCACAATATAAAAAATGTATTGGGCTAACTTTACTGTTGTCTTATTTTTTTATAAAAAAAAAGTGTATTTTTTTCAAATAAAGTGCGCTTGTTATACCGTTGCGCAAATACGGTGTGACAGAAAGTATTGCAACAACCGCCATTTTATTCTTTAGGGTGTTAGGATTTTTTTTATAATGTTTGGTGGTTCTAAGTAATTTTCTAGCAAAAAAAAACTGTTTTTAACTTGTGAACACCAAATCTCAGAGAGAGGCTCGGTCCTTAAGTGGTTAATGTGTTTTTTACCTACATTGTGCAGTAATATCACGTGACACAAAAATTTGGAACTACCACAACTTTATTCTCTAGGGCACAGGTGTCAAGCACAAGGCCCGCTGGCCGAATACGGCCCTCCGGGCCATTTCATGTGGCCCTCGCACCTCTCCTGCAGCTACAGGAGAGATCCAGCCCTCCTCTGGCCCAACTCCAGACCCTTACTTTCAGCTTTCAAACAATGCATCCAGCTTCTTCCCAGCAGCAGCATAAGAGGGGATGCACTGTGATGTAAGGGAGAGTGGGAGACTCAACTTCTGATGGTGGGGTGGCTCTTGACATCTCATGTAAGGGGATGCGCTGGACATCTAATCTCACAGATACAATCGGCCCTTTTGAGGGCCATCATAATGCTGATGTGGCCTGCGATCAAATTGAGTTTGACACCCCTGCTCTAGGGTGTCTGTTTTCAGAAAATAGATCATGTTTGGGGGTTTTATGTAATCTTCAGGTCTAAAATAATTTTTTAAACGTGTGTAAAAAAAAACACAAAAATCTGCTCTGGCTGTGAAAGGGTTAAAGGATAAGTTCACCTTTTCGGGAACATATTACACGTTCTACCCGTAAGCTTTGTTGGTTACCAGACACTGGCTCCTAACTTTTATAGCTGGCAAAGCAAATTTGTCAAGCCCTGATCTTAGCAATACCAGTATGTGGTCCTCCACCTGTCAATCCCTGTTTTTCCAGGGTGGCTACGTTGCTACATACAGTGGGACCATGAAGAATGAACGTAGTCACCCTCTACCAGGAAGTCGGATCACAGAGAAAGAAATTTGGTGGTTTGAAGGAGGCTGAGAGCAATACATGAGACTTTTTTTTAGATAATACATATTTGAATTTGGCGTGTTTCACATGATTAAGCACCCGTTGGCATGAAACACGTCAACACTTGCTCTTGTGTGTTGTGCTATTTTTTTTTTCCCCAAGTTCTCGGTAGTTGTGTACATCCCAAGTTCTCATTACTCTGATGGTATTTTTACCTTTTGTGTATTCATGTTGTTTGCGCTATCGGTTGACTTGATCAGATATGAGCTAGGTATTGGGGTCTATGGGACGTCTACATTATAAGGTACATCTCATTGTATATAGTGTGCTGGCCCTATGCTTCTGTTAGGTACATCCCATATGTTCTTCTATCTGTGTGCCAACAAAAGACATTCTGATGCACCTTTCCACACAGGAGTGCATATGTTACGGTGTCTGGTTGGTGTACACATCCTGGTTGACTGTATGAAATGAGCAGTGAATAGCACTACGTGTAGACAGCTCAACACATGTATATATCAGCTGTGTTTGTACTCATATACTTATATACACATGACGAGCGTCCCAGCGACCTGACAGCATGATTACCAAGCTCATCAAGTGTCATATTAACCTCGAATATGCCTTGTTGTACTCTGGTTGCCAGCATTGTGCCCATAGCCCAAACAGGCCTGGTCTGGTAAGCAACCCCCCCTCCCCTTATTACCACCATCAACATCTGGTCCCAAAGCCTTGCCATGGAGAAGTCAACCAAATTATTGGCCATTCCATCGTTCTACCCAACAAACATTGCAGCCCACCATCTTTTCCCTCTTTGTCTCAAGCCCGAATCTGGCAAGGCTCAATGGTTCCCCTTGCACCGCCATTTTTAAAGGGCCCCTGAGTCAATTATCATATATATATATATTTCTATATATTTATTTATTTTTCACCCACCAGGATGTGGACATTCTTGGCTATGCAGTCCCCTCTTCCCCTTCCCTTTTGATGATTTCCCAGCCACCCCAATGAGGAGCAGAAAAAAAATGCACTCACAGATAGATGAGGATGCAGCAGTTGGAGAGCTTGGTCCTGTTTGCTCTCTGGTTCCTTAGTACCTAACACACCGGAGCGATGAAGGGAGCCTAGAGGCAAAAAATTGATGTGGAGAGAGGAAGGGGAGGGTTACACTCTTCGAAAATACCCCCCCAAGACAAGCCACAAGGAATCCATTCCTTCTCCGGCACAATTCCGCTCTCTCCCTCCTCAATTCCTCCTTCGTCTCCCGGAGACAGCGCACAGAGGGGGGAGATGCCGCCTCATCCGCCGGGGAGGGGGGGTAATCACGTCCTTCTGGGGGTGGAAGGGGGGGGGCACGACAAGCTAACAATATCTATCCCCCCAGCCTGGCGATGCAAGGCGCAGGTAATGTCATTAAGGCACAGAGTCCCACAGGAAAAAAAAGAAAAAGAAGGGGGGCTACCGTTGACCAGAAATCACCCAAACCAACCAGGAGACCTCCGTTGACTCGGCCGGTTGCTTCACGAAAACCCAGTGGCGGTCGTGGCGGTATGGGAGAGCGCGGCTATGAATCTAAAACAGCGAAACCAAGCGCAGGCCATGTTGACGGTCTTCCTTTTGCCCCCTCCCCAGGTGAGGAGGATACAAAAACGCTTACAGGCGATCGGTTCCACCAGGAGAAAACCTGAAGAGTCCACAGAGAACCAGGTCCTGGTGGTGCGGGCGAATGGAGGGCTTCTCGAGAGGTAGTCAGAGGTTTTCACAGCAGGAAGACGGCATGTAGCACAGAATACGTGAAAGAATCCTGAGGAGCAGAGATGATGCCTTTTCAGGGTCGGTCTTGGTCCAAACTCAACGGTGGTGGTGGTGGTTGGTTGGGGGGGGTGTCCCTTTTTTTTTCTCCCTCTTAGTTTACCTTCTTCGTCCCAATGAAGGGTCTTCTACCTCCAAAAAGGAAAAAGATAAAAATATATATATATAATAATAATAAATAAATAAAGAAGAAGAAGAAGCTTTGGTCATAAGGTTGGGATGTGGTCTGCAGGCCTCTTTCCGAAAAAAAAAAAAAACAACAACCCAAGACTGGGGGGGCGAGGAGCTGTTGTGTGCACGACGAAGGCGGATGGTGCATGTGAAGTGCCTGTCAGTGCAGAGAAATGGACAGCGGGGAGGATGAGGTGTGCATACGCCGTGCTGGAAGAGAGAGGAGGCTATGCATGCAGTGATGACATGCCATCAGAAGGATGCAGTGCGTCTGCGGTGCATATTTATAACCGGCGTGTGGGTAGGACCCCCGCGTGTTTTACGAAGCAGGTGCAGGGGGGGTGGGGGGGGGGAGAATCCAGATTTGTAGGGTCTCTCTCTATTACCATTTCCCAGTCACTTCCTCTGCTGTCTCCCTCCCTTTGCAGGAGTCTCACACACTTCTCTCCATATCGCCACACCACGCCTCCTCCCTCCCTCTCCCTTTCATCCCCTTTTTTTTTTTTATATCTGGTCTTGTGTCTATGCCCCCTCTGCTATCCTCTCCGGCTTTGCCCTGCTCCTTTCCCGCAGCTGTCCCCTCTTTCTCCTCCAATTCATTCTTCTCATGCTTTTTCTTTTCTTTTCCTGATTAATAATTTGCTTTTGTCCACCACTCACCCCACTCCTGGGTTCTCCATCCTCCCTTGATGGTGCTGAGGCTGACTCGTCTTGTATTCTCACCATGGATTGTTCTACTCTTCTCTTCTCCTCTTCTCCCAGCACTCCCTCCCTCCTCCTCCCCCCCATTACCCATTCATTGAAGGCTTTGCTGGAGGTGGAAATGTGCAGCACAGTCACCAAGGATGGTGTCAGAGTTCATGTGTGTCCATGTAGTGTGCGTGGGTCATACCAATGGTGATACCTACCTGGTCTTCACACTTCCCTAACGGAGAGTCGGGGGGAAGACTCGGATCACATTCATATGAGCAGATCTGGACAACAAGTGCAAGATTTATCACCAGCTACTAAAGCCATCCAGCGAACCCAATGGCTGTGCAAAAAAGCAGAAATATTTTACACTTTACCATAAAGCCGCGTACACGCGATCGTTTTTCGGCATGAAAAAAAAACGACGTTTTTAACCACTTAAGGACCAGACCAATATGATGCCTAAAGACCCAAGGTGTTTTTACAGTTCAGGACTGCGTCGCTTTAACAGACAATTGCGCGGTCGTGCGACGTGGCTCCCAAACAAAATTGGCGTCCTTTTTTACCCACAAATAGAGCTTTCTTTTGGTGGTATTTGATCACCTCTGCGGTTTTTATTTTTTGCGCTATAAACAGAAATAGAGCGACAATTTTGAAAAAAATTCTATATTTTTTTACTTTTTGGTATAATAAATATCCCCCAAAAACATATATACATTTTTTTTTCCCTCAGTTTAGGCCGATACGTATTCTTCTACCTATTTTTGGTAAAAAAAAATCGCAATAAGCGTTTATCGATTGGTTTGCGCACAATTTATAGCTTTACAAAATAGGGGATAGTTTTATTAATTTTTTTACTACTAATGGCGGCGATCAGCGATTTTTTTTGTGACTGTGACATTATGGCGGACACTTCGGACAATTTTGACACATTTTTGGGACCATTGTCATTTTCACAGCAAAAAATGCATTTAAATTGCATTCTTTATTGTGAAAATGACAGTTGCAGTTTGGGAGTTAACCACAGGTGGCGCTGTAGGATTTAGTGTACACTTAGTGTGTGTTTACAACTGTAGGGGGGTGTGGCTGTAGGAATGACGTCATCGATCGAGTCTCCCCTATAAAGGGGATCACTCGATCGATGCAGCACCACACCGCTAGAAGGCCAATGTGCCTGTACGTGCCATTCTGCCGACGTATATGTACATGCGGCGGTCGGGAAGGGGTTAAAAACGTCATTTAAAATCATCGCGTGTGGGCTTCACATAGTTTTTCGGCTTCTGAAAAACGACAAAAAAAAATTCGAACATGCTGCATTTTTTAAACGTCGTTTTAAAAAATGTTGTTTTTCGGGTTGTAAAAAATTATCGTGTGTGGGCAAAAACGACGTTTTAAACCCGCGCATGCACAGAAGCAAGTTATGAGACGGGAGCGCTCGTTCTGGTAAAACTACCACCTATAATGGAGTAAGCACATTCGTCGCGCTGTAACAGACAAAAAAGCGCGAATCGTCTTTTACTAACACGCAATCAGCTAAAAGCAGCCCAAAGGCGAATAGAACTTCCCCTTTAGGAGTGCCGTCGTACGTGTTGTACGTCACCGCGCTTTGTTCATCATTTTTCAAAAACGATGGTGTGTGGGGCAACGTCGTTTTTAATGATGAAGTTGGAAAAACGTTGTTTTTTGGTCATGCTGAAAAATTACGTTTTTTTTCATGCCGAAAAACGATTGTGTGTACGCGGCATAAGGCTCATAGTAGTGTCATGCATATGGTGATACCATGGGGGTTGATATACTAAAGGCAACAAACAAGTCTGTGCACTTTGCAAAGTGCAGTTGCTCCAGAGTGATGCCGCGTACACACGATCGTTTTTCGGGTTGTAAAAAACGACGTTTTTCAGGCTCTAGAAAAAACAACGTTTTTTTTAAAACTTGATCATTAAAACGGCCTTGCCTACACACGACCGCGAAAAAAAAATGCTCTAGCAAAGCGCAGTGACGTACAACACGTACAGCGGCACTATAAAGGGGAAGTTCCATTCGGATGGCGCCACCCTTTGGGCTGCTTTAGCTGATTTCGTGTTAGTAAAAGACGATTTGTGCTTTTCTGTCTGTTACAGCGTGATGAATGTGCTTACTCCATTGCGAACGGTAGTTTTACCAGAACGAGCGCTCCCGTTTCATAACTTGCTTGGATTTTTCACGTCGTTAAAGCCCACACACGACAACGTTAAAAACATTGTGAAAAAATTGACCATGTTCGAAAAAAAATTTGCCCGTTTTTCAGAACCAGAAAAATGCTCTGAAGCCCACACACGATCGTTTTTAAAGACAAAAAAAACTTAATTTTTTAGAACCCGAAAAACAGTCGTGTGTAGGCGGGCATGAGGCTCGGTTTCCACTTGTGCGACTTGGGACTGAAAAGTCACATGACAAGTCGTACTCCACGATTTCCAATGAGTACCGTTCATATCTGTGAGACTTCAAGTCGCAGCGACTTCAAAGTAGTCCCTGTACTACTTTGGTCCCACTTTAAGGCGACTTGAGGTCCGTAGACCTCAAGAATACACAGGCATTGCTTCAAGTCGCGGTAAAAAAATTGAGGCAAAATCGTGCGACTTTGGGGTTGCAATAGTGGAAACAGAGCCTAAAGCCCTATACACAAGATCGATTTTCCCGTCGAATAAAAAAACAACGGTTTTCCTGACGGAATTCCTGTCAAGCCTGCCTTGCATACACACAGTCATGCCCAGGGGCGGACTGACAACTCATGGAGCCCCCGGGCAATAGAAGATTATGGGGCCCCTGGGCTTACAGATGGTCACCACGCCAGGAGGCATTGCATAGGCGGGGCAGCTAAAATCTCGGGATTTTCACATCAAAAGCATGTCGGTTTTGGACATTTCAGGGACAGATCTAAATAAATCATAGATTTTTACATACTGTCCTTGGTTTTACTGAGCCTGGCAACCCTGATGGGGCCCCCTAGCGGCATGGGGCCCTCGGGCAGTGCCCGAGTGACTCAATGGTTCGCCCCTGGTCATGCCTCATACACACGACCAGTTTTTCCCATCTGGAGAACTGCCATGACAGCTTTTGGCCGAGAAAACTGGCCGTGTGTATGCTCCATGGCAGTTTTCCCAACAGGGACACTGATAGGCGCGGCGTGAAAAATGAAAAATCTATTTTCCTGCCGTGATTCCCGGCGGCCTTTTTCCTGGCAGTTTCTCTATGGGAAACACTGCGGTGGAGCATACACACAGCCGGGATTCCTGGCCAAGATCTCACTGCAGTTTTCCCGACGAGAAAACCTCTGGTGTGTACACGGGAAAAGTGACCAAGCAGGTTCTCGGTTTTCCCGGCTGACTTTTTACCGCCGGGAATCCAGATTGGTGTGTACGGTGAATTACACAAAAGTCCGGTGAACTTTTGACTGCCAAGAACACGGTGACGTAAAAGACTACGACGAGCCGAGAAAATTAAGTTCTATGCTTCTGAGCATGCGTCGATTTGTTTCCAAGCATGCGTGTTTTTTTTACCTGCCGGAAAAGCATACAGACGAACGGTTTTCCTGCTAGGATTTTTTCCTAACGGGAAAAAAAAGATCCTACTCCTCTTTTCTTTTTCGGCAATCTTCCCGTCGGAAAAACTGCGAGGGAGCATACACACGGTCTGAATTCCCGGCCAAAAGCTCTCATCGCAGTTTTTCAGGAAAACCGGTCGTGTGTACAGGGCATAAGGGTTGCCACTTCATCCCTTAAGGCATACATGGTCGAAATGTGAAAGAATTTTCTTTTCAAAATCAGAAAATTTGTGCGTTTTGTGATCCGATGGCGCCACCATTGATTTCGAAATTCGACCAACCAAACCTTCAATTTCCCCTCATGTTCCTACAGAAAATAATTTTTGTGGCTGGAAATCTTATTTTCTTTCCGGAATTTTATTTTCTTGCACATGCGCATTTTTTTTCGATTACATTTCTCCCGCGATTCTACCATCATTGATTAGAAAATCGTTCGTTTTTCAAAACATTTCTAACATGTCCGATTATTAACCACTTAAGGACCGCCTCCTGCACATTTACGTCGGCAGAATGGCACGGCTGGGCACATGTACGTACAGGTACGTCCTCTTTAAGTGACCAGTCGTGGGTCGCGGGCGAAGCTCCGTGACTGGGACCACGGGACCCTTTTGCCGTTGGAGTCCCGCGATCGGTCCCCGGAGCTTAAGAACGGGAGAGCTGTGTGTAAACACAGCTTCCCCGTTCTTCACCGTGGCGCCGTCATTGATTGCGTGTTCCCTGTTATAGGGAAACACAATCAATGACATCACACCTACAGCCACACCCCCATACAGTTAGAAACACAAATGAGATCACACTTAACCCCTTCAGCGCCCCCTTGTGGTTAACTCCCAAACTGCAATTGTCATTTTCACAGTAAACAATGCATTTTTAATGCACTTTTTGCTGTGAAAATGACAATGGTCCCAAAAATGTGTCAAAATTGTCCGAAGTGTCCGCCATAATGTCGCAGTCACGAAAGAAATCGCAGATCGCCGCCATTAGTAGTAAAACAGTTTTTTTTAAATAAAAATGCAATAAAACTATCCCCTATCGTGCGATTTTGCCGCAGTTTTTTGCTGCGATTTTACCACAATTTGTTGCCACGACTTGAAGCAATGCCTGTGTATTCTTGAGGTCTATGGACCTCAAGTCGCATCAAAGTGGGATCAAAGTAGTGCAGGGACTACTTTGAAGTCGCACAGATACGAATGGTACTCATTGGAAATCATGGGGTACGACTTGTCATGCGACTTTTCAGTGCCAAGTCGCATAACAAGGCCATGAATAAGCACTAACCCAGTGCGAAACGCGTCGGCTGTTCCCTTGTTTCTATTAATGTAAGCCTGTGATGTATTTGCTGTTCGTTTATTAAAGACAACCTCAACGGTCTTTGGAGTGCGGCTATCCATCTTTCTCTAATTTTTCAAGTCGCATAACAAGTCGCACAAGCGGAAACCGAGCCTTAAACCCGATACACATAAATTACACAGATTCTGAGGCCAATTTAATGCAGATAAGGCACCAAGTGAATTTACTTACCACCTTAACAACTTCAGCCCCGGAAGGATTCACCCCCTTCCTGACCAGAGCACTTTTTTGCGTCGCTTTAACTGACAATTGCGCGGCCGTGCAACGTTGCACCCAAACAAAATTGGATTAGCAGTCGCACAGATGTCTTCCAAGTCGCCCCTGAAGTAACACCGACATGCAACTTTGAAATCGTGCGACTTTAAGCCAAATCGCAAGTTGGAGAGCACCCACCGCTCAAGGGAGGACCCAATCAGATAAGGTTCCCCCAAAAAATTTAGGCATAAAGTGTAAAATCTTCAATACAAGGTTTTAATGTTAAAAAAAAAAAAAACGGATTGCACTTACAAAGGTAGTTAAAAACAAGCATAGATAAGTCGGCCGGCTCAGATGTAGCAGCCCATTCTTCTGGGACCTGCGCAATCGTGGTTACGTCAGTATGTCGTTCCTCCCTACGCGTTTAGTCACAAGAGGACGTCACGCCCCAGGTTCCAGGACAATAAGTAGGACATGCTGCATTTTTCCTGCACTGGGCTGTACTGAAACGCATCAAAAATTCACTAGAACACATCAAAAACACGCCGAACCCCATTACAGTGGGGGAAAAAATTGAAAAAATACGAAAAAAAGCATCTGGAACGCATCAAAAATGCATCGGAGTGCACCAAAAACACATCAAGGGCCAGTTCTCACCACATGCAGTCCAGTGTGTTCTCTGCATAAAAAGTAGGTCATATGGTTTCCAATGGTATAGTTCACACCAGTGCGGTCAGTTCCAGGAAAAAAAACTAAAACATGCTGCATTTTGGGTGACTGGCCTTGTCTCTGCCCCCTCCTGTACTTTTCTGTAGGCAGCCTGTAGTAGGTGGAGCCTGCTGGGCCCCTCCCATAGCTCTGCTCTCTGCACAGACTATGTGCAGCCCAGTGATGATGTCACAAGTCTCAGCACAATGACATAGGCCAGATTCACATACATTTGCGGCCGTGTAACGTAACCCGTTTACGTTACACCGCCGCAAGTTTCCAGTTTTAGTGCCCGATCCACAAAGCACTTACCTGGAAACTTGCGGCGGTGTATCGTAAATACGTCCGGCGCAAGGCGGGCCAATTCAAATGGGCGTGTGCCATTTAAATTAGGCGCGCTCTCGCGCCAGACCTACTGCGCATGCTCAGTTTCGCAATTCCCGTCGTGCTTTGCGCGCAGTGACGTAATTTTTTCAAACGGCGACGCGCGTAGCGTAATTCCGTATTCCCGGACGGCTTGCGCAAACGAGGTTCATTTATAAATTTCGACGCGGGAACGATGGCCATACTTTATACAGCAATACGATTGCTGTGTAAAGTTAAATGACGACTAACTTTGCGACGGGAAACTAGACTAGCGGCGACGTAGCGAACGCGAAAATCCGTTGTGGATCGCCGTAACTCCTAATTTGCATACCCGACGCTGGTTTACGACGCAAACTCCCCCCAGCGGCGGCCACGGTACTGCATCTTAAGATCCGACAGTGTAAAACAATTACACCTGTCGGATCTTAGGGATATCTATGCGTAACTGATTCTATGAATCAGCCGCATAGATAGAAACAGAGATACGACGGCGTATCTCTTTTGTGAATCTGGCCCTATGTGCCTAGTTTACACCAAAATTGCGTTGGCGGGAAATGTAGGCAAGCTGCGTTTTTTTCCCCGCAGAAGTAGCGTGTTTTTACAGAGGCCGCCAGCGTCCAAATCCAACACAAGGATGATATTTGGAATATTTCAGTTTTTCAGGAATAGAGAGAAGTGTCACACCTCTGATTTCCACTGCTAATTACTCGGCACTGGCTGCCTGAATCCCACCGATCCCACCTTACCAGAAAAATATTTCTGTTCCTCTAATGTCTTCGTTCACAGTTTTGGGGAGGGGGGCAGTAAAACCCAGGCAGTTGAGCCGCAGTTTTACCACCCTCCGGCCACCCACACTGCACCGCTGTCAACCATCACCCAACGGGACTAATTCAGTTCTCTGAGGCTGGGCTGCAGCTGTGGGCAATGCATGTGATTGTCTGCCAATTATAGAGCTCATCAGGAGATTGTCCTCTCATCACACGTCCTATGAAAAGTGATACACAACGTCCATCTTATATCAGAGTCCCCCCTTACATCAGAGTCCCCACCTTACATCAGAGTCCCCCCCTTACATCAGAGCCCCCCCTTACATCAGAGCCCCCCCTTACATCAGAGTCCTTCCCCTTACATCAGAGTCCTTCCCCTTACATCAGTGCCCCCCCCCCCTTACATCAGAGTCCCCCCCCCCTACATCAGAGTCCACACGTTTATGAAAGTCCTCTGTCACATCAGAGTTCCCCCTTATATAAACCCCCCCTTACAACAGAGTCCCTTCTTATATAAACCCTGCCCCCTTTACATCAGAGTCCCCCTCGAACATCAGAGTCCTCTCTTACCCTAAATCTCCCTTTTACATCAGAATCCGAACTTACATCAGAGCCCCCCTTACATCAGAGCCCCCCCTTACATCAGAGTCCTTCCCCTTACATCAAAGTCCTTCACCTTACATCAGATCCCCCCCTTACATCAGAGTCCTTCCCCTTACATCAGAGTCCCCCCCTTACAGAGTCCCCCCCTTACACCAGAGTCCTTCACCTTACATCAGAGTTCCCCCCTTACATCAGAGTCCCCCCCTTACATCAGAGTCTCCCTCTTACATCAGAGTCCCCCCCCCACATCAGAGTCCCCCCTTACATCAGAGTCCACACATTCATGAAAGTCCTCTGTCACATCAGAGTTCCCCCTTAAATAAACCCCCCCCTTACAACAGAGTCCCTTCTTATATAAACCCTGCCCCATTTACATCAGAGTCCCCCTCGAACATCAGAGTCCTCTCTTACCCTAAATCTCCCTTTTACATCAGAATCCAAACTTACATCAGAGTCCCCCCCTTACATCAGAGTCCCCCCCTTACATCTGAGTCCCCCCCTTACATCAGAGTCCCCCCCTTACATCAGAGTCCCCCCCTTACATCAGAGTCCCCCCCTTACATCAGAGTCCCCCCTATATCAGAGCTCCCCCCTTACATCAGAGCCCCCCCTTACATCAGAGTCCTTCCCCTTACATCAGAGTCCTTCCCCTTACACCAGAGTCCCCCCCTTACATCAGAGTCCCCCCCTTACATCAGAGTCCCCCCCTTACATCAGAGTCCACGCGTTCATGAAAGTCCTCTGTTACATCAAAATTCCCCCTTATATAAACCCCCCCCCCTTACAACAGAGTCCCTTCTTATATAAACCCTGCCCCCTTTACATCAGAGTCCCCCTCGAACATCAGAGTCCTCTCTTACCCTAAATCTCCCTTTTACATCAGAATCCGAACTTACATCAGAGTCCCCCCCTTACATCAGAGTCCCCCCCTTACATCAGAGTCCCCCCCTTACATCAGAGTCCCCCCCTTACATCAGAGTCCCCCCTATATCAGAGCTCCCCCCTTACATCAGAGCCCCCCCTTACATCAGAGTCCTTCCCCTTACACCAGAGTCCTTCACCTTACATCAGAGTCCCCCGCTTACATCAGAGTCCCCCCCTTACATCAGAGTCCACGCGTTCATGAAAGTCCTCTGTTACATCAAAATTCCCCCTTATATAAACCCCCCCCCCTTACAACAGAGTCCCTTCTTATATAAACCCTGCCCCCTTTACATCAGAGTCCCCCTCGAACATCAGAGTCCTCTCTTACCCTAAATCTCCCTTTTACATCAGAATCCGAACTTACATCAGAGTCCCCCATTTACATCAGAGTCCTCTCTCACATCAGAGCCCCCTCTTACATCAGAGCCCCATCTTACATCAAAGTCCCCTCTCACATCAGAGCCCCCTCTAACATCAGAGCCCCCTCTTACATCAGAGTCCCACCTACATCAGAGTCCCCTCTTACATCAGAGTCCTCTCTTACATCAGAGTCGCCCCTACATCAGAGCCCTGTCGTACATCAGAGTCCCCCTACATCAGAGTCCTCTCTTATATCAGAGTCCCCTCTTACATCAGAGTCCCCTGTTACATCAGAGCCCCCCCCTACATCAGAGTCCTCTGTTACATCAGAGTCCCCTCATACATCAGGGTTCTGGCTCCTTCCTCTGCCTGGAAGTGAAGTCAGTGACAATCGGCAGCACCAGGTGCAGGGAGCGATTGTTGGCGTGTGCAAACCAGAAAAGTGAACTTCCATTTGCTGGGGAGTCCAATGTGTGTAATGTGTGCAGAGATGAGGGAGAGGGACGTGTGTAAATCGAGTTCTCCGGGCAGATCACACACATAGGATCTAATGATAAAGTGCTGCATGCACAATCTTCCTGGGCCTGCGCATCTGCTGGGCTTTCTTCCTGGCCTTCCTTCTGTTCCACCCATTCCAGCAACACACAGTATAACTATAAACAATTGTATTTCTGTCCATCCAGTCCTGCACAGCTCTGCTCTGCCAGCTATAGAAAGGGGGTCTGGTCTTTCTCTGCTTCAGTTTCACTTTTACTTCCCCACCCTGCGAATGGACAGTGAAAGGAGAAGCAGCACACCAATGAGTTCTTCTGTTTCTCTACTCTCTACTCCTGGCAGCATGCTGTTTGCGCTGCAGCACTAGGGTGACCACATTTCCAAACTACAATTCAGGGACACCCCCCTTCCCAAAAATCAGCTTGGGCTGTAACGAATCACAGCACAGTGATTGAACACAGGAGGCGGGATTTATGATTTCTCCAATCACAAGCAGGGGGCGGGGACTGTGCTCCTCCAGGCATTCCCGGCCAGGACAAGTACTGTCAGTGCAAAAAAAGGGGGAGGGGAATAACATATAGGCACTCACATTTGCCCACATCCGAAATAGTAGTTCAAGAAAAAAGGTTGTACTACACTAGGTAGTGACATGGCAGACTTTCAAAGGCAATCACAGGGACATTTTTCGTTATAAAAAATATAAATGTAATTACAAAAATACAAAAATACAAATAAATTTCAATAAAATATGTTGAGAAGAGTACATAAATACATATTCATAAGCAATATTTTCGTCTAGCCGACGCGTTTCGCCTTACGGCTTCTTCAAAACTCGTCCTGAAGAAGCCGTAAGGCGAAACGCGTCGGCGAGACGAAAATATTGCTTATGAATATGTATTTATGTACTCTTCTCAACATATTTTATTGAAATTTATTTGTATTTTTGTAATTAAATTTATATTTTTTATAACGAAAAATGTCCCTGTGATTGCCTTTGAAAGTCCGCCATGTCACTACCTAGTGTAGTACAACCTTTTTTCTTGAAGTACTGTCAGTGAGTAAATCGGTGATGTGGCGGCCTTTTTTGGGGGCATCAGATTGGCCTGGGGGGGTGGCTGTGTCAGTTTCATTCCGGGACACTGTATTGTCCTGGAATAAAGGTGCCCGGGACAGACCTGCAAAATGCGGGACTGTGCCGGGCAATCCGGGACATGTGGTCACTCTATGCAGCACACCTCACTAACTTTTAGTGCTGCTTCTCTCTACTCCACTCTGAGCTCTGCTGTATTAAAAGTATTTTTTTTTCACAATGAGCTTTGGATCCCGGGAGCGATCCTTCCTTGCTGATTGTATGTCTGTACATTGCGGGTCTAACATCAGACTTTCTTGTTTCCTTTCATCTGTTTTTTTGCTGCGGCATGTATTTTTGTGATTTGTTTTTACAATAAAAGGAAGTGCGGCTGTCCAAACCTTCTTTCGTATTCCTGCATTATCATTTGCATTGCCAGCACCCGTGGTTTGTGATCCAGTGAGGAGGTTCATCTACTACACCTGAGCGGTTACTGCTTTCTTCTAGACTTTCCTGTTCTGTTTGGATTCATGGGGCTAGATTCACATAGCCCGCCCTAACTTTGCGGCGGCGTAGTGTATCGCGTTTACACTACGCCGCCGTAATTAGCGAGGCAAGTACATGATTCTCAAAGTACTTGCCTGCTAAGTTACGGCGGCGTAGCCTAAATCGAGCGGGCGTAAAGGGCGCCTAATTCAAAATAGGCTGAGGGGGCGTGTTCTATGTTAATTTGTGTTGACCTGACGTGATTGACGTTTTTTTGGAACGGCGCATGCGCCGTCCGCCTACATATCCCAGTGTGCATTGCGGCAAAGTACGCCGCACGGGCCTATCGGTTTCAACGTGGACATAAATGACGTAAATCCCTATTCACGGACGACTTACGCAAACGACGTAAAATTTCGACGCGGGAACGACGGCCATACTTAACATTGGCTACGCCACCTAGGGGGCATGTTTATCTTTAGGCGGCCTATCTCTTACGGAAACGGCGTATCTTTACTGCGACGGGCAAGCGTACGTTCGTGAATAGTGATTTACATATTCTACGCCGACCGCAATGGAAGCGACACCTAGCGGCCAGCCTAAATATTGCACCCTAAGATAGGACGGCGCAGGCTGTCGTATCTTAGATAGGTTTAAGTGTATCTCAGTTTGAGAATACACTTAAACTTAGGTCGGCGCAGATTCCGAGTTAGATCGGCGTATCTACTGATACGCCGGCCTAACTCTTACTGAATCTAGCCCATGGACTGAGGATCTGCAGCTTCTCCTGGGTGAGTACACTGTCAGCATTCAGATGTGTGGCTGCGAAGGGCTCAGGATTGCTTTATGCATGTTCTGTATTACTTCACAGGAATCAATAACGGATCAATAGTAAAATCAATGATTTGACATTTAAAATTGACAAATGTTTAAAGCTGAACTCCAGGCAGAATTAAATAAAATGCCAAATCATTCGGTCATAAATTCATTAAAGAAAATACATATATTTGAATGCAAGTACACAGCAGCTGTACAGCAGTGCTCAGACTAAAGCTGTGTTCACACCTGAGCATCGTGTTTTTGTACAGTATTTTTTAGCTTTTGCTTTTTTTTTATTAGCCAATAGAAAACATTTATCATCTGTTTCATCATTTGTAGCTATATTTAATTTTTTTAGCTTTTTCATTCAATTTTAATTTAACATTTTCAGCTTTTTCATTCACTTTTCATTTTTATTTTTTATTATTATTTTTTGTCGGGGTTAGAGGTAAGGGGTTAGGGTTGGTGGTAGGGTTAGGGTTAAGGTTAGGGGGTTAATTTATTTATTTAATTTATTATTACTTTATTTATTTGATTATTATTTATTCATGTTTTTGTTAGCGGTTAATTTTATGTATTTACTTTATTTATTATTATTTTTATTTTTCAGCTTTTCCATTTACTTTTAATTTATTTAATTATTTTTTATTATTGTTAGGGTTTGTGGTAAGGGTCTAGGGGTTAGGGGATATGGTTAGGGGTTGTCGTTTGGGATTAAGGTTTGGGATTAGATTAAGGGGTTGGGGTTAATTTATTTATTAATTTTATTTATTATTTATTTATTTGCATATTATTATTATTATTTTGTAAGGGGTTAATTTATGTATTTTATTTATTATAATTTTTATTAATTTATGTATTTATTTTATTGTTCAGCTTTTTAATTTACTTTTTAATTTTATTATTATTATTATTATTATTATTAATAATAATAATAATAATAATAATATTATTATTTTGTTAGGGTTAGGGGTAAAGGTCTAGGGGTTAGAGTTAGGTGTTTGGGGTTAATTCATTAACTTTTTATTATTATTATTTTATTTATTTGCTTATTATTTATCCATTTTTTGTAAGGGGTTAATTTATGTATTTTATTTATTATAATTTTTATTAATTTATGTATTTATTTTATTGTTCAGCTTTTTAATTTTATTATTATTATTATTATTATTATTTTATTTATTTGCTTATTATTTATCCATTTTTTGCTAGGGGTTAATTTATGTATGTATTTATTTTATTTATTATCATTTGAATTAATTAATTTGTATTTATTACTATTAAAGATGATTTCATAGATACTAGAGTAACACTGTTTATCTATAAAAAGTATCTTTTGTACTAATCCGCAGTAGGGATGGGCCAAACCCCCTGCTCCACCCACCCCCCCCCCCCCCCCGCCCCCATTAGGTTCGCACCAGAACATGCAAACAGGCAAAAAATTTGAGCGAACATGCAAACCCCTATTAAAGTCTATGGAACACAAATATGAAAAATCAAAAGTGCTAATTTTAAAGGTTTATAATGCCATAAAAGGTGTTTGGGGACCCGGGTCCTGCCCCAGGGGACATGTAGCAATGCAAAAAACGTTTTTAAAACAGTCGTTTTTTCAGGAGCAGTGATTTTAATAATGCTTAAAGTGAAACAATAAACATAAAACATTACTTTAAATATCGTGCCTGGGGGGGTCACCTTAGTCTGCCTGTAAAGTGGCATATTTCGCTGCTGTAATGTATTGCCAGCTCCCAGAAATATAGATAAAAATGTAAGGAAAAAAACGGCGTGGGTCCCCCACCCCAGGATAGGGGTGGGATGAGCGAGCGCTCCCCCCCTCCTGAACCATACCAGGCCACATGCCCTCAACATGGGGAGGGTCCTTTGGAGTGTTGATGGGGACAAGAGCCTCTTCCCGACAACCCTTTCCATTGATTGTCGGGGTCTGCGGGGGAGCTTTAACAAGGGGACATCCATATACCCCCCCCCCCCAATTCCTTTATTTAAGAAATTTTAAATGTGTCCAGTGATGTCCATTTTATACACTTTAACTTATTATTTCCTGGGTACGAGATCTTTTTAGTTTCTCTTTATTTTTTATTATCGTTTCTTTATTTGCTTATTATTATTATTCATTCATTTTTTGTTAGGGGTTAATTTATGTATTTATTTTATTCATTATGATTTTTATGAATTTATTTTATTGGTTATTATTATTAACCACTAGCCGACCAGCTGCCGCAGTTATACGGCGGCAGGTCGACTCGGCTGCGTGAAATCACGTATTATTACGTAATTTCACACTTCAGCCGCCAAAGGCGCGCGCCCCCCGCTCGTTCCTGGTACCGACGCGGGTGCCCGGCGGGCGCAATCACCGCCGGGCACCCCCGATCGCTCGTTACAGAGCGAGAACTGGGAGCTGTGTGTGTGTCCTGTCATGGGGAGAAGTGACTGATCGTATGTTCTTACAATGTATGAACAGCGATCTGTAATTTACCCTAGTCAGTCCACCCCCCCATTCAGTTAGAACACACCTAGGGAACATAATTAACCCCTTCCCCGCCCCCTAGTGTTAACCCCTTCCCTGCCAGTGACATTTTTACAGTAATCAATGCATTTTTATAGCACTGATCACGATAAAAATGCCAATGGTCCCAAAAATGTGTCAAAAGTGTCCAAAGTGTCCGCCATAATGTCGCAGTACCTATAAAAATCGCAGATCGCCGCCATTGCTAGTAAAAAAAAAATATTAATAAAAAGCCATAAAACTATCCCCTATTTTGTAGACGCTATAACTTTTGCGCAAACCAATCAATAAACGCTTATTGCGATTAAATTTTTTTTTTTTTTTTAACCAAAAATATGTAGAAGAATACGTATCGGCCTAAACTGAGGGGAAAAAAAGATTTTTTTTATATATATATATATTTTGGGGATATTTATTACAGCAAAAAGTAAAAAATATTAATTTTTTTTTTTCAAAATGTTCGCTCTATTTTTGTTTATAGCGCAAAAAATAAAAAAACAGCAGAGGTGATCAAATACCACCAAAAGAAAGCTCTATTTGTGTAAAAAAAAGGACGTGTTTGGGAGCCACGTCGCACGACCGCGCAATTGTCAGTTAAAGCGACGCAGTGCCGAGTCACAAAAAGTGGCCCGGTCATTGACCAGCAAAATGGTCCGGGGGTGAAGTGGTTAAAGATGACTTCATAGATACTATAGTAGCATGGTTTATCTATAAATATTATGTTTTGTATTTTTTTTTATTATGTAGCACTTGTTTTAATCCGCAGCAGCCGAATTCACAGGAATTAATAATTTACACATTTTATGCACTTTAACTTATAATTTCCTGGGCATGCGATCTTTTTAGCTTCTCTTTGCTTATTATTTATTTTCTTATTATTATTTATTCATTTTTTTGTTAGAGGTTAATTTATGTATTTTTTAAAATATCATATTTATTTTATTGAATATTAAAGATAATTTCATAACTTAAAAAAAAAAAAGATGATTTCATAGATAATATAAGTAACGTGGTTTATCTATTAAAATTTCCTCTTGTAGTTTTTTTTATTATGTAGCACATGTTTTAATCCGCAGCAGCCGAATTCACAGGAATTATTCATTTACACATTTTTGCACTTTTTATTTCCTGGACGTGAGATCTTGTTAGTTTCTCTTTATTTGGTATTATTATTATTATTATTATTTATTTATTTGCTTATTATTATTATTATTATTATTATTATTATTATTGATGTATTCATTTGTTAGGGGTTAATTTAAGTATTTTATTATTTTATTTATTATCATTACTATTATTTTATTTATTATTATTAGTAGTATAAAAGATGATTTCAGAGATAACAGAGTAGCGCTGTTTATCTATAAAAAATGTGTTTTGATTATATAGCACTTGTTTTAATCCGCAGCAGCCAAATTCACAGGAATTATTAATTTACACATTTTATGCACTTCAACTTATCATTTCCTGGGCATGAGATCTTTTTAGGTTCTCTTTATTTATGAAATTATTTTTTATTTACAGTATTTGCTTATCATTATTATTTGTTCATTTTTTTTTGTTTGTATTGTATTTAATTTTTTATCATTTACTATTATTTTACTCATTTATTTTTATGTCTTTATTATTTAATATAGTCATCATTTCTTTCTTCATTATTAGGAATTTTTATTTAAATATTGCATTTTGGGAAGAAAAACGTTCAAAACACATGAAAACGTTTATATAAAACACACAAATCACGTGTTTCATTGCATTTCCATCGGGAAGAAAATGTTTTGTTAGGGGTTCATTTATGTATTTATTTTATTTATTATCATTACTATTATTTTATTTATTAGTATTAAAGATGATTGCAGAGATAATAGCGTAGCGCTGTTTATCTATAAGAAAAATGTGTTTTGATTATATAGCACTTGTTTTAATCCGCGGCAGCCAAATTCACAGAAATTATTAATTTACACATTTTATGCACTTCAACTTATCATTTCCTGGGCATGAGATCTTTTTAGGTTCTCTTTATTTATGATTATTATTTATTTACAGCATTTATCAGTATTATTTATTAATTTTTTGTTTGTATTGTGTTCAATGTTTTATCATTTACCATTATTTTATTCATTTATTTATTTTTATGTCTTTATTATTTATTTAATATAGTTATCATTTCTTTCTTCATTATTATTTATTTAATTATTGCATTTTTGGACAGAAAACGCAAATCACGCGTTTCATTGCATTTCCATTGGGAAGAAAATGTTTCTAAAATTCACCAGTCTGCCCAAATCGAGTTACAAAAGAAGTTCCAGAACGTTTTTGAGCTTCAGGCGACTTGGAGTGGAGATGTGAGCCGACTCCATAGAGAACAATAGATTATTATTTTTTTCTCCTCCAGTATTTTGGAGCTTTGAGCAACAAAACCCTCAGGTGTGAAGGGGGCCTAAAGCAGGACATACACAGTTAGAATTTTGTCTGAAAACTTAACTTTTCGATCGATTTTCTTTAACCACTTAAGGACCGCCCGCCGTAGGAATACGTCAGCTGTTTGAAGAGGAATACCGTTGTTAGGGCAGTAGCTAGCTACCATAACCCCAGTACCCTCTTCTTCAGAGGGCGGTCCGCTTTCAGAAAAAGTGGTCTCTGCGGCGGATTCGCTGCAAGATTACCTTTATCGGCAGCGGGAGAGGGACCCCCCCCCCCTGTTTTGGCTATGATGCATCCCTGTCTGTCCACCTGCAAGGTGATTGATGTGACCAGTCTCTGGGTGAAGACCAAACCCGATTTAAAGAGGAACTGCAGTCTGCTCACATAATTTGTAATAAAAACATCTTTTCCATTCTGAAGCTTCCCTCCAACCACTTTGCATATTATTTTATATATACTGTGATTCTGTAGTTAGCAAATATGCTGCATAATACTCCCTCCACTAAGTCTGGCTGCATCCATTTTAACTGTGGGCAGCGGAAGCTGCTGCCTGGATTTACACTGACACAAAGAGGGACACCGCCAGCCCTGCTGCTCTCATTGGCCCTCTTATGATTCACCCCCCTCCCTTCCTGGCAAGCACTCACAAGAGTGAGAGAGATGTTGAAAGAAGCCACAGCAAGAAGCTTTCTATAATGTGAACTACTGTATATATATGCATTTTACCTATCTATACCAGTAGGTGACACTGCAGTATTATATTGTGTATTATCTAGGGTTGTCCCGATACCGATACTAGTATCGGTATCGGGACCGATTCCGAGTATTTGCGGGAGTACTCGTACTCCCGCAAATACCCCCGATACCAAAATAGAATACCCCCCCGGTGCCGAACGAATCCCACCGCTACGCCGCATTCCCGCTTGGTTAATACGGGCGGGGAACATTACAGCATTCATTTGAATAGCTGTAGTCTTTCCCGCCGTGCCGTTTTAGACACTCCCCCTTGCTCGGGTGAACTGTCCAATCCAGAGCAAGGGGGAGTGTCTATACGCAGCGCGGCGCGAGAGACTACAGCTATTCAAAGCTGTAATGTTCCCCGCGCGTATTAACCAAGCAGGGATGCGGCGCGGCAGCATGTACGGTGAGGGGGACATGGCTGCTTTTTTGGGGGGGACATGGCTGGATATGGGGAGGACATGGCTGCATATGGGGGGGGGACATGGCTGGATATGGGGGGGGTCATGGCTGGATATGGGGGGGTCATGGCTGGATATGGGGGGGGTCATGGCTGGATATGGGGGGACATGGCTGCATATGGGGGAGACATGGCTGCATATGGGGGGGGGACATGGCTGGATATGGGGGGGGACATGGCTGGATATGGGGGGGGACATGGCTGGATATGGGGGGGACATGGCTGGATATGGGGGGGATATGGCTGCATATATGGGGGGGACATGGCTGCATATATGGGGGGGACATGGCTGCATTTGGGGACACATTTTAAAAAAAGTATCGGTATTCGGTATCAGCGAGTACTTGAAAAAAAGTATCGGTACTTGTACTCAGTCCTAAAAAAATGGTATCGGGACAACCCTAGTATTATCTATGGTAATGTAATCATAGGATGTACTTTCTGTATCTAAGCATGCACTTGTATCCTCCTTGTTCCTGTTCTTAGTGCTGTAAGACATGCATTGCTAATCCTCCATGAAGTAAAGTATTCTCTGCATTCAACAAGCTTCCAAGCGCATTCAATAACCTGCTAATAAGAGAGAGCTGTGCATGATGTCATAAGCCTAGGCTTTTTACCAAACAAGAAACAGGAAGTGGGCTGTATGAGGTATTTACTGGCAAAAAAACAAACAACAAGGGCAGACGATTTAATAGATGGAAAGTTAAAAAAATTACTGAAGGTCGGCTTTAAGCCAGCCAAGCCTGCAGTCTCATGCTTGTGATAGCGTGTGTAGCACCCCAAACAAGCTCTCTCTCTGTCTGCCTGTCCTGCTCTGCTGTTTGGATTCCCTCGTTGATGACCTTGGATCGGATATTGACTATTCTCTGAGCTCTGCCTGCCTTTTCACAATGGATTGGGACCCTGACTACTCCGAACCTTGCCTGCCTTGTACCTGGACTGTCATTGAACCACTCAGCCCACCTGACAACCACAAGTGCCTGTTTGCTTTGCTCAGTTTGCGCCTGCCCAGGCATGGTAGCCAGGCACTATAGCATTGTGGGGGCAACTGAGTAGCAGCAGGCCTGCTTGCCTTATGGGAAAGGGGTCTTCTATAGGTGAAGAACACAGAAGCCGGCTATAGTGTCTGACCACCTGTGTTGGGGGTAAGCGTGACACCCAGGACAAAGGGTTGGGCAGGAGGAGCAGGTGCCCCGAGAGCAGCACTATCACATGGGAGGGGGGTTCATGCAGCGAGCAGAGCTCCCCTTATTTCACACATGCTCCACATCAGTGGCTGGAGTGACATTTTAATAAAGCTGAATTTCAGGTATGGCAATTTTTATATAGTTTCATTAGTCCAGCTTGGACCAATGTCACTGCGCATATGCATGTAAACACTCCTCTTTGACAGCTGCTGGTCTTGTTCCAGCATCCTGGTTTTGGCTATGATGCATCCCTGTCTGTCTGTCCACCTGCAAGGTGATTGATGTGGCCGGTATCAGTTCTATTCACAGTGGAGGCGTTTTGATGCGCAGGTTTGTGTCGCATCCCGTTGCACTAAAAAAAAATACTATAATACTTTTTTGTACATTATTGGATACAAGGGGGCAGATCCACGTACCTTTGCGCCAGGCGCAGCGTATCTAAGATACACTACGCCGCCGTAACTTTGTGCTTTTTTTTTCGAATCCTGAAAGAATTTGCGCCGTAAGTTACAGCGGCGTAGTGTATCTTTGGCGGCGTAATGGCACGCCATTCAAATATCTGTGATGGGGGAGTGTTTTATGTTAATACGTCGTGACCCGACATAAACTACGTTTTTTTTTTTTAACTGCGCATGCGCCGTCCGGGGGGGTATCCCAGTGCACATGCTCGAAATTAACCCGGAACAAGCCAATGCTCACGACGGTGACGTCATTCTACGCAAATCCCTATTCGCGAACGACTTACGCAAACGACGTAAAAAATTCAAAATTGTACGCGGGAACGACGGCCATACCCAACATTGAGTACGCCTCATAACAGCAGCTTTAACTATACGCCGGAAAAAGCCGAACGCAAACGACATAAACAAAATGCGCGGGCCGGTCGTACGTTCGTGGATCGCCGTAAATAGCTAATTTGCATACTCGACGCGGAATTCGACGGAAACGCCACCTAGCGGCCACCGAAAAATTGCAGCTTAGATCCGACGGCGTACTAAGACGTACGCCTGTCGGATCTAGCCGAGATGCTGTCGTATCTTGTTTTGAGGATACAAAACAAAGATACAACGCGCAAAATTTGAAATTACGCGGCGTATCAAGAGATATGCCGGCGTAATATCTTTGTGGATCTGCCCCAAGGTCTTTAGCCATGTCTATGCATTAGGGCTGTGCTGGAAATGGCTGACAGCATAGCCCCAATGCATCTGGTATGAAGGAGCCCTTAAGCATAGTATGGATGTGTGTAATTAATGGTGGTATTTACTTACTATAATTATATGGAGTCGGTGTATGTTAGTGTGTTGTCTATTATCCAGCACTAGAATAAAGGAAGTGATGCCGGCTGTATCAGCTGGTCAAATATTTGTTTTTGATCTCTAACGTACTCCAGAAACATGACGGAAATTAATTGTTCTGCAGAGCAAACGATCGTCTGCGTGTTTTTATGTGATTTCTGTTTTTGTAGTAGCTTATTTGTGTTTTTGTTGACCATTCCAGTTATGAATGCACCAAATCCCATACCCAGTCCAGTGTAGTGCATTTGGAACCCCAACAAGGGGGCATTCACACCAGGTTCAGGTGAGCTGCGTCAATCAATGTAGTCTCAACACAAGAAAATAAACGTTTTCTTTGTGCCTTGTTCACACCATACACGTGCGGGATAAAAAAAATACAGCATGTCTGCAATTTTACACAACGCGCAAAAAACATGTGTCAACGAATGGCAACGCAACATGCCCATCATAATGTAGCGCCCTGCTCCTGCTGACCAGGCGGTATTTTCTAAATTTAGTGGGATATCTGAACTGTATTCAGTTCAGATACAACGTTTATGGCTAAATTGGCCTCTGCTCCAGCTTTGGCTGAGTTGGTGGATTTCCCACGGTCACCAGCAGGTGTCGCTGTCACTTCTGGTTCGTGATGGAAGGTACAACAAGCCGAGGTGTATTGGGTGTTCTTTCCCAGAAGCTACCTAGTGGGAGGGTTTTACAGCTGGACATGCTGGGAGAGGGTACTTAAGGGGCGGACGCTATTCTTTTGGCTCTCTCACCTCGTGGCCACTCTGGCCCAAGGTATGTGACAGCTCCTCTTCTTCCTCTGCTCCTGCTGGCCCGAGGCTTCGTTACTGGAGGTAGACCCAGAAGCTATTTGGGGCCTACTGGTTCGAGGGTGGTCCTGTGCGGTCTGTCCTGCGGGAAGAAGCCGAGCAATTGAAGGAATCAGGGGAGGACCCATCTTGGAGAGGACATAGCGGAAGGCTGGTATCTCGAGAGGAGCCTGATGCCTCAATTGGAGGATGCATCCTAACCAGTCCACCTCACAGTATTGCCAGGTCGGCTTAAAGGACTTCCTTATACTGTGCAGTTGTGTTCGCTTTGGGAAATTCTGATTACTGAATCCTGTGGTAGAGGATCGTTCAACAATTACTATCACTACCAAGTCTGTGACAGAGATTTCTTTTCTTTTTTTGTCCGTGCATCATCCCGGCTGCTAGGCCGGTGAGAGAGGCCTATCTGGGTGGGCACGATCCAGTGACAGTAAGTGTACCTGTCCCCAGGATCTCAAGTTCTTCAGTGATATTCGCAAGGTACCTGAATTGCCCTAATCCTCCATCCCTCTTCTGCTAACGTTGTCTTTAACCACTTAAGACCCGGAC
Organism: Rana temporaria; assembly: GCF_905171775.1. Taxonomy (NCBI): domain Eukaryota; kingdom Metazoa; phylum Chordata; class Amphibia; order Anura; family Ranidae; genus Rana; species Rana temporaria. The sequence goes on along the minus strand of NC_053498.1, from coordinate 17,857,579 downwards.
CTTTAGGCAGCTAAATGCCCAGGCCAGGTTTTGCGATTCGGCACTGCGTCGCTTTAACAGACAATTGCGCGGTCGTGCGTCGTGGCTCCCAAACAAAATTGACGTCCTTTTTTTCCCACAAATAGAGCTTTCTTTTGGTGGTATTTGATCACCTCTAGGGTTTTTAAATTTTGCGCTATAAACAAAAAAAAAAAACGACAATTTTGAAAAGAATTCAATATTTTTTACTTTTTGCTATAATAAATATCCCCCAAAAACAGATAAAAATGTTTTTTTTTCCTCAGTTTAGGCCGATACGTATTCTTCTACCTATTTTTGGTAAAAAAAAATCGCAATAATCGTTTATCGATTGGTTTGCGCAAAATTTATAGCATTTACAAAATAGGGGATAGTTTTATTGCATTTTTATTTTATTTTAATTTGTTTTACTACTAATGGCGGCGATCAGCGATTTTTTTTATTTCTTTTTTTCTCATGACTGCAACATTATGGCGGACACTTCGGACAATTTTAACACATTTTTGGGACCATTGTCATTTTCACAGCAAAAAATGCATTTAAATTGCATTGTTTATTGTGAAAATGACAGTTACCGTTTGGGAGTTAACCAACAGGGGGCACTGAAGGAGTTATGTTTCACCTAGTGTGTGTTTACAACTGTAGGGGGGTGTGGCTGTAGGTCTGACATCATCGATCGTGTCTCCATATAAAAGGGATCACACGATCGATGCAGCCGCCACAGTGAAGCACGGGGAAGCCGTGTTTACATACGGCTCTCCCCGTTCTTCAGCTCGCGAGGGGGCGGCTAGAAATGAATAGCCGCGCCCTCATCCCGGATCGCTCTCTGAGGCTTACCGACCGCCGCATGTACCGGGGGGGTCCCGATCGGACCCCCGACCCGCGGAAAGGCAGCGACGTGCGGGCACGTCGTTCTGCCTGTCCGTGCCATTTTGCCGACGTATATGTACATGCGGCGGTCGTTAAGCGGTTAATAAAAAGCATTGACAAGACTTTGTGATTGGCCACTGTGTTCTTCTGTAACTTCTTAACCCTAGACTTTAAGCTAACATGGTGAACACTGGGTTAGCGCCGGCAGACCAAAAAAAACTAACCATCAGCTCCTACGGAGGTAGTGCTACAATAATATAGTGGGCATAGAAAAGAATCCTCCCCCCCTTTGCAGCGTGAAATGACGAAAGACACAGTTTTTGATTTATGCAGCTGTAATTACTCAATGCAACTTATAACATCCAAGTGAAACATCCAAGCATAATACAGCAACACAAGTAAGACATGTGGAAGAGGATGGAGCTTTTAAGGAGGGAGGGAGAAGATGAAGGCAATTGAAGGGGAGTTACATACAGAGGTCAGAGCTGAAGAGGAGTGAAAGTGAGATGTGGATGGGGAGGCAGCTGTGGAAGAAGGTTAAATCTCTGCACTCTGTGTGTATGACACCACTGAACTCTGCACTCTGTGTACATAGGACCCCCAAAACTCAAGTACCGCACCTCTGAACTCTGCACTCTGTATGTAATGCACTCCCAGTATAAGGGCCCTTTCACACGGGGCGGATCAGTAATGATCCGCCTCCGTGTGTCCGTACAGCTCAGCGGGGATCCTCCGTAAAATCCCAGCTGAGCTGGCAGCTGACAGGGCGGTCCTCGCACACTGTGCAGGGACCGCCCTGTCTTTTCTCCGCTCTTCCCTATGGAGAATCGGATGAACACGGACCGTATGTCCGTGTTCATCCGATCCGGCAGACGGAAGAAAAATAGGGCTTTCTTCCGTCCGAAAATGCGGATCTTTGCAGAGGCGGACAAATTACGGGTGTCAGCGGATGGTCATCCGCTGACACCCGTAATCACATAGGGACCCATGTATGTCCCGTTTTCATCCGCAACGGACGGATGAAAATGCGGACATACGGTCCGTACGTGTGAAAGGGCCCTTAGACCCTTCCACGGTTGGTGAAATTTGACCACACCCACTATTTGATGCGATTCGGAGGTTGTGTGTGTGGGGGAGGAGGGGGCCTTTGGGCATACCTCCCAACTTTTCAACATTGGCTTGCGGGACATTAAAGTTCTTAAGGGTGGAGTGTGAGCTGCTACCGCGGGATGCAGTAAAATTAATTCTCAGGACATTAAAATTGATAAGCGGGGGGGGCGGGGAAGCAGGAGGGCGCCGCGGGATGCCAATTTTTTTTTTTAAAGGACCAGCAGTTAACGTTGAAAAGCAGGGGGGGGGACCTTACTTCATACCTCTTCCTCCTCATATTCATGTATTTTCCTCCACCCGTACTGCAGTTGATGAGCGTGGAAAGAGGGGTGGGGGAACTCGGACCTTCTCTTCCGCTTCTTCAATAAGATTATGCAGGAAAATATCTCTTGCGGGAATGCGGGAAACAGTTGTCATTGCGGGACAGTCCCGCATAATCCGTGCCAGTTGGGAGGTGTGCTTTGGGGGGGTCATCGCCTGTTGAGTTCCTGCATCTATTTTCGGAGAAAAAAAGCCCTGACCACCATAATGCTGATGTCACCGGCATGGAGAGTAAAGAAAGAGAGCAAAAAAGCCCTGTGTGCCCCGGGCGAGTCAGCCCAGCTCACATGTTCATGGACACATAGAACACAAAAAACTGCGCTCAGATCCGTACTGATAAAAATGTGATTTTATTTACGGGTGCGTGCAGGACCCTAAAAGACAAGAAGGTACAGAAAAAGAAATAAAAACCCATTTGTTGCATAAGCAATGTATAAACACAGCTACATGCCAAATATTGGATCCTTTGTCTTTTTGAATGTCAGATCTACCCTTCCTTGTCTGATAGTAGAACGACGCACACACAGCCACTGTTCGCACTGAAAGAACCCCTCTCCATCTCCCTCCTCATCAACAAAATTGTGTACTGACCCCCATTAGGAAGAGGCACACTCCTCCCAGCACAAACACTAATCAAGCATGTAACATACACACAGGGCACAATTACATACAACCAGATCCACACAAGCAGAATTTTAATGAAAAATAAAAAAAAACGAACACCAGCTGGCCTGTTTAAATAAGCCTTTATGCCCAAATCTACAAAAACGAATCGGTAAACGCTCCCTTAAATCCAATAATGTGATTATATACACAAAGCTTCCAATTATATCAACATTATGCCAAGAGCTTGCATTTTATGTTAATCTGGAAAGGGAGCACTTCTCCTCCTCCCCGGTCGGGCACCGTGCCCAGATGGCACACATGACACGGTCTCTCACCCCCAAGCGCCAGCACCAGGCAAAGCTCCGGGAGGACCTGCTTTCTCAGCAGCGTCAGTTTTTTTCGGACAGTAAGCAGGAAAAGGGACTCATAAGCATCAATCTCATTGATAAGAGCGCAAGCTGTGCACCACTGTGGAGGTAAACAAAGCGATTGGCGGTGTATTAGAAGCCTGCACCGAAATATCGCAGTCCCTTATTTGCACGGGTAATAATTTGCGGTTTATTGGATTTCCGCCGTCAATATTATCGGGTTGCTTGATTTTCTATTCTTGGAAGCCTCTGGGATGAACAATGGAGAGTTATTTTCTTAACAGCTGGCATCAAGTTAAATAACTCATAGTAGATCTAATCCCAATCAATAAATTCTCATTATAGTTTTAACACGGTGATGCAATTTCAAACATTGTTTTCAGCTTTTGTTAAAGTGAATCAGCAGCCAGGCTATGGGCTATCAAGTATTTAAATATTCCTAGCAAACATTAAATGTGCTGCAAAATAAGCCCTCACTAATCTCGGTAACTGCAAGCACTGTGGATCAATTCATTGTCAAAGTTCACCGAAGATGCATGGGGAGTCCTTAACTACTTGCTCATTGGGTACTTAAACCCCCTTCCTAACCAGACCAATTTTCAGCTTTCAGTGCTCACATTTTGAATGACAATTACTCAGCCATGCAACACTAAATTTTTGTCAATTTTTTCAAACAAATAGAGCTTTCTTTTGGTGATATTAAATCACCACAGGATTTTTTTTTTTTTTTGTGCTATAAATGATTTTTTTTTTTTAAATGCATTTTTCTTCATTTCTGTTATAAAATTTAGCTAATTAGTAATTATACTTCATACATTTTGGCCAAAATGTATACTGCTACATATCTTTGGTAAAAATAACCCAAATAAGTGCATATTATTTGGTCTTTGTGAAAGTTATAGGGGCAGATCCACAAAAGAATTACGCGGGCGTATCTCTTGATACGCCCCGTAATTTCAAATTTTGCACGTCGTATCTTTGTTTTGTATCCACAAAACAAGAAACAACGGCATCTCGGATCGATCCGACAGGCGTACGTCGTCGGATCTCTGGTGCATTCTTTCGGCGGCCGCTAGGTGGCGTTTCCGTCGATTTCCGCGTCGAGTACGCAAATTAGCTAGTTACAGCGATCCACGAACGTACGTCCGGCGCATTTTTTTTACGTCGTTTGCGTTTCCGGCGTATAGTTACCCCTGCTATATGGTAGCGTACTCAATGTTAAGTATGGCCGTCGTTCCCGCCTCGCATTTTAAATTTTTTACATCGTTTGCTTAAGTCGTTCACGAATAGGGATTTGCGTAGAATGGCGTCACCGTCGTAAGCATTGGCTTGTTCCGGTTTAATTTCAAGCATGCGCACTGGGATACCCCCACGGACAGCGCATGCGCCGTTAAAAAAAAACTTTGTTTACGTCGGGTCACGAAGTATTTACATAAAACACGCCCCCATCACATTGTTTTGAATCCCGTGCCCTTACGCCGCCCAAGATACACTACGCCGCCGTAACTTATGGCGCGCATTCTTTGTGGATTTGAAAAAAAAAAAAAGTTACGGCGGCGTAGTGTATCTTAGATACGCTGCGCCCGGCGGAGAAATGCGCGGAGGTACGCGTGGATCTGCCCCATAGAGTCTACAAACTATGTTGCCAATTAGATTGTCTGAACACCCCCCCCCCCCCCCCCGGTTCGGTTCGCACCAGAACATGTGAACATGCAAACCCCTCTAAAGTCTATGGTACACGAACATGATAATTCAAAAGTGGTCATTTTAAAAGCTGATATGCAAGTTATTGCCATAAAAAGTGTATGGGGAACCGGGTACTGCCCCAGGGGACATTTATCAATGCAAAAAAAAACGTTTTTAAAACAACAATTTATTTTCAGGAGCAGTGATTTTAATAATGCCTAAAGTGAAACAATAAAAATGTAATATATTCCTTTAACCACTTCAGCCCCGGACCATTTTGCTGATCAAAGACCAGGCCACTTTTTGCGATTCAGCACTGCGTCGCTTTAACTGACAATTGCGCGGTCATGCGACGTGGCTCCCAAACAAAATTTACGTCCTTTTCCCCCCACAAATAGAGCTTTCTTTTGGTGGTATTTGATCATCTCTGCGGTTTTTATTAATTGCACTATAAACAAAAATAGAGCGACAATTTTGAAAAAAAATAAATATTTTTTACTTTTTGCTATAATAAATATCCCCAAAAAATATATAAAAAAACATTTATTTTCCTCAGTTTAGGCCGATACGTATTCTTCTACATATTTTTGGTAAAACAAAAAATCGCAATAAGAGTTTATTGATTGGTTTGCGCAAAAGTTATAGCAGCTACAAAATAGGGGGTAGTTTTATGGAATTTTTTATTAATATTTTAATTTTTTACTAGTAATGTCGGCGATCAGCGTTTTTTTTTTTTTTTTTTGTGACTGCGACTTTATGGCGGACACATTGGACAATTTTGACACATTTTTGGGACCATTGTCATTTTTACAGTGATCAGTGCTATAAAAATGCACTGATTACTGTAAAAATGACACTGGCAGTGAAGGGGTTAACACTAGGGGGCGCTGAAGGGGTTAAATATGTTCCCTAGTGTGTGATTCTAACTGTAGGGGGAGAGGACCCAAAATGGGGGGGGGGCCGATGTGTGTTCCTCTGTACTGGGAACACAGCATCGGTCTCCTCACCGCTGACAGGACATGGATCTGTGTGATTGTGGGTGCCCTGGCGGACATCGAAGCCGCCGGGCACGCGCACCGGGCGATGCCGTGCGAGTGCCCCCTAGACGGTCGGGAAGCCCAGGACGTCATATGACATCCACCCAGGACAATGGGAAGTGGTTAAAGTCTATGGGACACGAACATGAAAAATCAAAAGTGGTCATTTTAAAAGCTGATATGCATGTTATTGCCATACAAAGTGTATGGGGACCTGAGTACTGCCCTAGGAGACAGGTATCAATGCAAAAAAAACGTTTTTAAAACAACAATTTTTTTAAGGAGCAGTGATTTTTAATAATGCCTAAAGTGAAACAATAAAAATGAAATATTCCTTTAAATATCGTGCCTGGGGGGTTCCCTTAGTCTGCCTGTAAAGTGGCGCACCTGTGCGATGTATAGAAGATGCTGCAGCAAAGCATTTCTAAAGGAAAATCCGATCGTGTGTACGAGGCTTTAGAGCGGCAAGGATGTGGATTTCCCTTCCAGAGGCGGTGGTCTCAGCGAGGAGCATCGATGGTTTCAAGAAACTAATAGATAAGCACCCGAACGACCACAACATACAGGGATATACAATGTCAGCCTAGGTTCACACTGCTGCGAATTCAAAATCGCGGTAAAAATCGATTTCGCGGCTGCGATTTTGGCTGCAATTTAATGTAAATCGCGGCCCGAAATCGCAAAAAATAGGATTTTTTGTACTCACCGTAAAATCCTTTTCTCTGAAGTCCATGGACGGACACAGCTCCTTAAATCTTGACAAGTGGGTTATGTTCCCTGTTTACAGGAGAGGACTAGGCAGAAACATGTTAAATAGTTAAATACATGTTACATTAACAGAGTTGAACAGCCCCGCCCAGGGGGCGGTTCCTCCAGACATAACCCTCCTCACTGCAGCTTGCAGCCTCAGTTCGTAACAAGCAGTACAAACCTAAAAAGGAGGGGTGGGAGCTGTGTCCGTCCATGGACTTCAGAGAAAAGGATTTTACGGTGAGTACAAAAAATCCTATTTTCTCTTATCGTCCATGGACGGACACAGCTCCTTAAATCTTGACAAGTGGGACGTCCCCAAGCAGTGTCAAAAAACGAGGGGTGGGAAATATATCAGTAAAAACAATTTTAACTTCACCCCAAAACAAGCAGAGCTCCTCAACGGAGGAGGTGCAACTTTAAACAGCCGCTGGCAAAAACTAGCGGCTGAAAAAAACATCATAAGATGCACTCACAGCAACCATGTAAATTCTGGAAAAAGCGTGAACGGACGAGCAAATCGCCGCCTCGCACACCTGTGAGACCGACGCATGATGTCGGGAAAAAAAAAAAAAAAAAAAAAAACCCAGGAAGCACCAATTGCCCTGGTCGAAAGTGCCGTGACCGGAAAGGGGGGCCCGCCCTTAGGAGCATAGGCCTGTATGACGGCCTGCCTGATCCACCGAGAAATGGTGGTCGACGAGACCGCCAGGCCCTTTTGTGGACCAGACACCGACACAAAAGAGAGTCAGAAGCTCCGAAATGGAGCCGTAGTAGGCTGGTATACCCGCAAAGCGCGTACCACGCCTAAAGTATGAAAGGCGGAAACCTCCTTCGGAAGAAGGGAAGGTCGCGGGCGCACCATCACCTAATCCTTATGGGGGATCAAGCATGGCGGCTTGCAAGACAAGACCGCCAACTCAGAAACCCCTCTAACAGAGGTAAAGGCCACTAAAGGGGCCACCTTCTGAGATAGTGTCAAGAGAAAATCTCTCTGATGTTTCCAAAAGGAAGGTTCCTGAAGAACCGAGAGCACCAGAGTCAAAACTCATGGGGGAAGAGATGGGCCAAGAGGGGAAAGTATATGACAAACCCCTTGCACACAAAAAAAGGGGACCCACCAGGGAACGGGCCGCAAAAAGGCCACTAAAAGAACACAGCCAAGGCTGAAATCTGCCCCCAAACGGTGCTTTAAGCAATTTTTAGATCCAATCCAAGCTTTAAAAACAGCAGGACCCTGGACACCGAAAGTACGCCCGTGGACGTCACTCCATCCCTTCGCACCAAGAGAGGTGCGACGGTAGATCCTCCGGAAGAAGACTACGGTGCCCTGTTGAGATGACCGAGTCAGACAGACCCTGGTCACCTAAAGTCTGGCTTCCAATAGCAAGTCAGTGACTGTACAACAGGAGGAAGTATGGGACCTTGAGACAGGAACCTCCTGCCCTGGCAATCGCCAGGGTGCCTCCGCTACCAGGCGCCCGATATCAGCGTACCAAGGACGCCGAGATTAATCTGGAGCGATTAGAATCATCGGGATCTCCTCAGCATCCACTCTGTGGAGCGGCCGAGGAAGGAACTACCATGGAGGAATGGCAAAAAATCACCGATACAGACAACACAGGGCCACCAGCGCGACTGACGCGTCTGTACAAGATCACTAGACCTGGCCACTAACTGACACCCTTGCGGCGGAGACAAGCTGCCAGGAGATCCATGCCATGTGAGGCTCACCTCCTGCAAGGGAGCCAAAACACCCCAAGCACAAAGACCAGTCGCCCTGGTCCAGCATCTGGCGACTCCAGTAGTCTGCCTGCCGGCATACCTGATGGTAGACTGAAGCCACGGCCGTGGCGTTGTCCGGCTGAAACCAGATCGGTCGACCACAAGGAGAAGCATAGCCTGATCGCCTAAAATAGTAGGACAATGAACAGTAGACAGCACCTGGTATTCCCAGGCGGTCTTCCACCAGGCACTAGCCAGGCCCGACCCTGGGTAGCTACCGAAACCAGACACATTCAAGGAGGTGTGGTCATAGGTCCACGCAAGTCCAGCGACTCAGGGCCGACTGGACCCCCCAGTTTTGTGAACCTCCAGGTTCACAACCCGTGAGCTGGCATTCGTCGTAAACACCGACCACTGGAAGGAAGGAACAACTTCCCGGACCGAAGAGTCGGGAATCTCTGTCACCAACTCAGAGAGACTCTGACAAGGTGGCGCACAGGAATCCAATGATTTCAGAGACAAGAGATTTTTACCACCTGGACAGTAGTTCCACTGGAAAACCAGGGTGTGGAACTGGGCATACAGTACCACCTTGAAGGAGGCTACCCACAGACCCCGAACCAGCAGGCGCCCGGAGAGAAGACCGATTGCGTGATGCCAATACCTTCTCCGCAGACTGAAGAGTCTGCAATTTCTCCAGGGGAAGAAGGACCTTTGCCACTGAGGAGTCTGGATCAACACTAGATACTCCAACGCTGAGTCGGAACCTAGCATGCCCATAATTTGAACCCTGGGTCGCACACATGTAGAGCAGGCTTGCTGCCACTGAGCTACACTTTCTGGCCTAAACGTTTAACATCCACCCGAATCTTCGGAGGGTCTGAATGGGAATAACCCATCCACTAGGTCGGAGACAGAAGCTGCTCTCAGAAGAAAGTCGTCAAAGTAGCCAATGAGGCAAAGCCTCGCTGTCCCAACAAAATTCAAATAAGTGCGAGCTCCTAGCTGAAAACCCATGGTGCTGATGCCAGATCAAAAGGGAGGGCCACAGGCTGACATAGACCCTTCTCTCATCACGAAGCACAGAAAAAAACACTGTGACATGTGCAAAACGGGACATGCATGTATGCGTCCCTGATGTCCGAGGACGTCAGGACATCCCCCGGATGAAGCGCAGCTACCACCGAACAAATGGATTCCATGCGGAACTACCCGACGTTCACAAAGGTATTTAGGGCCTGAGGCCCAAAGAAAACCCCAAAACTCTCGTCCTGCAGGAAAGGTAAAATTACCTTGCAGCTTAGCAAATCCCACACTGCCCAAGGCAGACCGACGTGCCGGGAGGGGAAGACACAAGGACAGAACTTTGTTCTGTGGATAGGAGGAAACCCTATCTAGTACTCCGAAGAGACCACCTCGCAGACCCACTAGTCGGAGAGCAGGGAGGTTTCACTGAATTGTGAACCTGCAAGCCGCCCCTCCCACCTAGAGACAGGGAGGGAAGGCTATATACATTGGCAGGATTTGGGTGCCGGCGTGATCGGCTTATGCACCCAGGGACAGATTAGTCCCCCAGCTGGGCCTTTGACGGCCTGGGAGGGTTGCCCCTAAATAATACACACACATAGTGTGTATGTATATTATGTAGGTGTATGCACACATGTCTTTGGAGGAAACCGGAGTACCCGGAGGAAACCCACGCAGACACAGGGAGCGACAATGCAAGCTCCAGGCAGATTGGCGTCAGTGTGCAGATTGGCGTCAGTGTGCAGATTCGAACCAATGACTCTTTTGCTGCCAAGTAATGGAGTTAAGCACTACACCACCGTGTGCATAAAACCATTCTGAAACAGACGCCCTGGATAACAAGGGCGCAGCATTCAATGAAGCATCACAGACCTATATGAGGCCCTGGACCAGCTGGTCTGCTAGCCTAATAACCTCAGGAGAGAGTCGGTGCTCCTCCACTGTCTGGTGCAAAATGCTCACTCTGTGAGTTGTATACAGCACTAGGGGTCAGGACTACTCCAAGATGGCCGCCGAGCGTTCAGAACGCGGCCACAGGAAAATGGCCAGCACAATGTAAGCTGCGCCATAGCGTGGCTACGACAAAATGGGCGCCAATGGGAGTTTTTAATGTAATTGAAAAATCTCCCAAAAAATAGCGCCAGCGACCACTGAGACCCCAGTGTAGTGGCCACAATAGGCCGCAAGCCAGACCCCAGCATGGTAAACATGGAACGGGTCAGTACTTCGGATCTTCTATCAGTCAGATCCATATAAGCGGGGGTTCCCGCCCGGCGGTGAGGGACTACAAAAGCCCTCAGCGGCTTTTCTCATTCCGCATCTCAGAAATTATCAAAGAAGGGCACAGAAGGAAAAAACCTACACAGCAGTCTGATTTGTGTGATCCAAAAAAGACCGAGCCCTCGGCGGAAACCCAGCTGCACTATGCAGCTTAGGAGAGTCCCTTGCAGCAGTAAAAAGCGCACCCATAAATGCCTTATTCTGCCTTTTTTTTTTTTTTTTAACTAGGTACCTAGTCCATGGCTCCATAACAGAGCATTCCCCAGGGGATAACGGGGGAAGGGGGCACTCTTTTACCGCCCGCCCGCAGTCCACCCCCACCCTGGCACAAACTGTGTCCAGGACTAACAATAAAAACTCTGTGGGACTCCCAGGTGCTAACACCTGCTGCCACCACCAGCATGTGGGGAAGGACCCAGATACTGACTCCAATATTTACATATAGTGTGTATTATAATATGCACACCTGTCCATACAAATAGACAAAAGCTCCTAGAGCCCTATTCAGGGCCTCTCACCCACTTGCTGCGCTGACCAGGGGTAACCAGGGGACTCCCTCAGGAGGAGACTGCCCAGCGCTGCCTGTGAGAGGAAAAGAACCGTGAGGTAACTTTTGCAGGGACCTGTGTTTAAACAGGAAAAGCCTCCTAGGGCTGTTTTATTTAAGGATAAGACACAGATACAGCATAAAAAGCAAAACCGTTACAGGTGTCACCAATCAGTCAGCGTCTGCTGAAGTATAATCATAAACATCTGTGCTCATCACAGGGCTTTTTACCTCACAGGAAAGCCCAATACAAAAAAGAAAAAACACAGTCCCCTCAGGAAGGCCCCCTCCCCCTGACAGCGGCAATGTTAGCAATGCAGCAAGGGAAAGGAGCAGGGAAGTAAGGGGAAGGGACCCCCGAACCCCAGGAATGCCCAGCTGTACCAACCCACCGAAGCAGGAGGGACTGTACTTACCCGTCCAAGCGAGGACTCGCTGACGCATTCCTGACAGAACTACAACCGAAATGGAGGTAGCTGTCGGCCCGGTCCACTGTGAGTGAGACAACACCACAGCCCAGTCATATGTGGACCTCGGAGCAAAGCTCACCGGCCACCTCAGGAGTCATGAGGTACGGCGTGGCAGACCAAGCCTCTTTGCAAAGGTGTGCCCACGCTTGCTGGTCGGACTGAGTAGACTACAAGGATCTATATTATCCAGCCTGTCTCTCAGCCAACAGTTGAAAGAAGATTCTTCAAGAAAAAGTAAAGTAAAATAAAATAAAATTTCTCCTCAGGGCGCTGGGCCCAAAGGGAGCCATACGTCCTTCTCCTTTGCTAGGCAGAACGAAACTGAGGCTGCAAGCTGCAGTGAGGAGGGTTATGTCTGGAGGAACCGCCCCCTGGGCGGGGCTGTTCAACTCTGTTAATGTAACATGTATTTAACTATTTAACATGTTTCTGCCTAGTCCTCTCCTGTAAACAGGGAACATAACCCACTTGTCAAGATTTAAGGAGCTGTGTCCGTCCATGGACGATAAGAGAAAGTAGTACAGGAACTACTTTTTGAAATCGCAGATGCGGCGTCGCACTGATTAGGACAGTGACATTGCCGAAATTGCCGCCGATTTGAGATGCGATTTGACATGTCAAATCGCATCTTAAATCGTTCCAAATCGTACCCAGTGTGAACCAGGGCTAACTGACATAATCTCACACACATAGGCCTCTTTCACACGGGGCGGATCAGTAATGATCCCCCCGTGCATCTCCACTTGCTCAGCGGGGATCGCTCCGTTGATCCCCGCTGAGCCGGCGGATGACAGGGCCGTCCCCGCACACTGTGCAGCGACCGCTCTGCCTTTTCTCCGCTCCCCCCTACGGGGGGATCGGATGAACACGGACCGTATGTCCGTGTTCACCCGATCCGATCCGCCAGACGGAAGGAAAAGTAGGTTTTTCCTCCGTCACACTTTGGCGGATCAGAGCTCGTCGGATGTCAGCGGGCATGTCACCGCTGACATCCGCGGCTCCATAGAGGAGCACGGAGCGCCCGCTCAGGTCCGCCAAAAAAACTGTCAGGTGGACCTGAACGGGCCGCCCGTGTGAAAGAGCACATAGGTTGGACTTGATGGACTTGTGTCTTTTTTCAACCTTGCCTACTATGTAAATGGGGCTTCAAAAAAATCTGTAACAGTTCTATTCAATACGTGTCACACATGGTCTTACACAGGAATAATTAGCCTTTAGAACAACAAAAATGTACTCAAGGTTTTATATTCCCTCCTATTTACCTGTACTACTTTATCCTAGTCTGACACATTAGCGAAATTGTTAGGGACACCCTGAAAACGGGAGACAGCGGGAGCTAACAAGCCAGCAGCTGTCAAAATGTAAGCAACAAAAAATCCACTAGTCACTAGTCCTATGTCTTTGGTTTGGGAGAATTGAGAGTCGACGATGACGGCACAAGTTCTCTATTGAATACCAGATTTACTTAGAAAGACGCATAGTGTAAGCCGGCATATTTGCTAAGTGCTGACAGCGAAAAATCCTTTCCTTTGCTAATGTTTACAGAAACTGCTACCAAATCTGAACTATTCAGCTTATAAACAATTCACCGGGTGCATAATCATGAAATAAAAAACTCTGCTCAAGTCTCCCTCGGGACCCGTCACTCCCTCGTTGGAAGGCGATCTTGTGTCTGGCGCGGCACAGAGGAGACGCAGAGCTGTCAATCGCAGCCCGCGTGTCAAGGACACCTCTGCCGTCCGTTCCTGTGACAGTCATGTGTCACTGCTCTCTGCATACAACAGCAGCCGGGGAGAGAAATTTAAATAGAGATAAAGAATTCGCTATTGACTTTTTGACAAAAAGTCAACATTTACATATGAGTATTAGTTCTATTTGGTCTGCTTAGAGTCAATGTTTATGGGGAAAGAAGACGCGTGTTTGAACCGGTTGATGGAGCGGATTATGAAGGTACTACTATTGCGTTATATCAAAAGGCGATAACCATGGATCTAGATCAGGGGTCTCCAAACTGCGGCCCCGGGGGCCAGATGTGGCCCTTTGTTAGCCTTTATCCGGCTCTTGGGGCACAATTCCTCCCACTGACATGAGGCACTATTCCTCCCATTGACACCAACAATGGGGCACTATATTATCCACTGATACCAAAGATGGGATACTACTCCTCCTACTAATACCTCTTCCTATTGACCACCAACCCTGAGGCCATATTTGTTCTCACTGATGCCGGGCCCGTGACATTTTCTTACCTTGCTGGCCTCAATCCGGCCCTCCTAAAGTCTGAAGAGCAATAAAGTGGCCCTTTGTTTGAAAAGTTTGGAGACCCCTGATCTAGATCATGGGTGCTCAAGCTGTAGCAGAAGTACAAATCCTATCATGCCTCAGCCTTTGTGAATCATATTTTTAACTATCAGCCTTGCAATGCCTCATGGGACTTGTAGTTCCACAACAGCTGAAGGGCCACAAGTTGAGCACCCATGATCTAGATGGTCATACCGCTTGCCCCCTGGTGAGTCCGCTGACAGCCTTTTAACTGTTTGCGGCATTCCAGGCTATGACTTAGGCCAAGGAGCGCCATTGTGACATGGGAAGCATTTAGTAGAGATGAATTGCATACACTGAAGCATTGTCTGATGATCAGTAATTAGAGGATGCACAGATAAATAAAAGGTCCGCCTCTTCCATTCATTGTGGGAAGCAAAAGTACAGCTTTTATGAAAGTGTGATTGTACACAGCAGGAGTCTGTCAGCAAGTCCCAGCCAATGAATCATGGCCGGGACCTGCTGACAATCAACGCAGGGCTCTGTACAGAGGGAACAATCTCTCTGTTTCTCACCCCTGCAAAGTAGGGATAGGAAACAAAAGCTATGTTAGTAAAAACAGCACAAATTACACACATTACACATTGTTAGGCACCCATTTAACCCCTTGATCGCCCTAGATGTTAACCCTTTCCCAACCAGTGTCATTAGTGCAGTGACAGTATATAGCGGGCGTCACTAAATGGCGGACCGCGGTCCGGTTCCGGCCCCAGTGGCCATTCTACCCGGACCGCAGCCTCGCCTGTGTGTCTCTGTGGCCGGCTCGCCCGCCTGCCGATGCCGCTATATACACAGCATGGCAGGCGCAGCAGGTCTGTGCCGTCTCTGCACTCCCCCCTCCCCACACTGCCTGTCTGCCTTATTCACACAAACATGAATCACGACCGCGCTGGACAATGGGCGGGACTTTTTAAGTTAAAAAGTGGGTGATTGGTTGCTAGGCAGCGGGTCGGTCCCAGCAACAAATCACTCGCTTTTAATGGGAAAGGTCCCGCCCATTGTCCAGAGCGGCCACGCTCCATGTCCTGTGTGAATAAGGTAGGTTTTCTGTGGGGAGGGGGAGTGTTGTGCTGTGCAGGACAGGACAGGGGTTTGCTATTGAGAGGATTGTGATGGGGGGGGGGGGTCAGACTGCGATGGGGGGGGGGGAGGGTCTGTTATTGTAGGGAGGGGGTTGTTCAGTCTGTGATGGGGGGGGGTCTTTGAATTTGGGGGGTCCGTCTGATTGGTGGGTCAGTCTGTGATAGGGGGTCTGATTTGGGGGGGTCAGTCTGTGATAGGGAGATCTGATTGTGGGGGGTTCAGTCTAAGATGGGGTGTTCTGTGATTGTGGGTGGGGGGGGTTCAGTTTGTAATGGGGGGGGGGGGTTAAGTTTGATTTGGGGGGTCAGTCTGTGATTTGGGGGGTCAGTCTGTGATTGGTGGGTCAGTCTGTGAAAGGGGGGGATCTGTGATTGTGGGGGGGGGGTTCAGTCTGTGATGGGGTGGTCTGTAATTGGGGAGGTCTGTGATTGTGGGGGGGGTCAGTCTGTGATTGTGGGGGGGGTCAGTCTATGATAGTGGGGTCTGTGATTGGGGGGGGTTCAGTCTGTGATTGGGGGGGGGGTTCAGTCTGTGATTGGGGGGGGGGTTCAGTCTGTGATTGGGGGGGGGGTCAGTCTGTGATTGGGTGGTCTGTGAATTTGGGGGGTCAGTCTGTTATAGGGGGTCTGATTTGGGGGGTCAGTCTGTGATGGGGGGATCTGTGTTTGTGGGGTGTTCTGTGATTGTGGGGGGTTCAGTTTGTAATTGGGGGGGATCAGTCTGATGTGGGGTCTGATTTGGGGGGGGTTTGTGATTGTGGGGGGGTTCAGTCTGTGATGGGGTGGTCTGTGATTGTGGGGGGTCCATCTGTGATTGGGGGATCAGTCTGTAATAGGGGGTCTGTGATTTGGGGGGGGTCAGCCTGTGATAGAGGGATCTGTGATTGTGGGGGTTCAGTCTGATTGGGGGGTCCATCTGTGATTGTGGGGAATCAGTCTGTGCTGGGGGTGTCCATCTGTGATTGGGGGGGATCGGTATGTGATGGGGGTCTGTGATTTGGGGGGTCAGTCTGGGATGGGGATCTGTGATTTGGGGGGGTCAGTCTGTAATGGGGGGTTTGTGATGAGGCAGGGGGATGTGATGTAAGGGGGGGGGGTGAGGACACTGATGAAAAAGGGGTTCTATGATTTCTGCACTGGCAAAACACAGGTCTCTGTTTTCTATGTGTCCTGTTTACATTGAAACAGCGCCCCTGCGTGCTGAGCAGTGTGGTGCAAAATCCATTCTGTTTCTATGCACCGCAACTGAACTGTGCTGCCTAAAAATGAAAGAAATGTATTTTGAGATTTTTATGTCGATTTCGATGGTGTGGGTCTTAAAGGTGTGTGCATGTGTGTGTGTGGGGGGGGGGGGGGCGCTGTGAAGTGGAGGATATCATGTGGCGTCATAGCACCAATATAACATTCGGACCTCCGCTGGAAGGATTTTTTTCCGACCGGACCCCCGTGAATTTTAATTCACTACCCCTGGTATATAGTATTAGCACTGATCACTGTATTAGTGTCACTGGAGATGGTAACAACCCCAAACACACCTCCAAGACGACCACTGCCTTGCTAAAGAAGCTGAGAGTAAAGGTGATGGACTGGCCAATGAGTGCTGCCACCACTGGGGAGCTACAGTTCATTGAGTGAACCTTGAATGCCAACATGTACTGTGACATACTGAAGCAGAGCATGATCCCCTCCCTTCAGAGACTGGGCCGCAGGGCAGTATTCCAACATAATGACCCCAAACACACCTCCAAGAAGACTACTGCCTTGCTAAAGAAGCTGAGGGTAAAGGTGATGGACTGAATAAATGGAGGTCATATCATCCCAGAGTGGTACTAGGGATATGATGGATTATATACAGTGCCACGTCCTGATAATTTTAATTGATTGGAATAGGTGGATTGGCAGATGGCCTTTTTGGGCACAACACGACTAGAAATTATACATTATACATGTATTGTATCATTTTTTAATAAAGCTTAAGAATTTTTTATCTAGTCGTGTTGTGCCATAAAGTCCATCTGCCAATCCACCCATTCCAAAGGTGATGGACTGGCCAAACATGTCTCCAGACCTAAACCCTATTGGGCATCTGTGGGACATCCTCAAACAGAAGGTGGAGGAGCGCAAGGTCGCCAACATCCACCAGCTCTGTGATGTCATCATGGAGGAGTGAAAGAGGTCTCCAGTGGCAACCTGTGAAGCTGCTGAACTCCATGCCCAAGAGGGTTAAGGCAGTGCTGGAAAAGAATGGTGGCCACACAAAATATTGACACTTTGGGCCCAATTTGGACATTTTCACTTAGGGGTGTACTCACTTTTGTTGCTAGTGGTTTAGACATTAATTGCTGTGTGTTGAGTCATTTTGAGGGGACAGCAAATTTACACTGTTATACAAGCTGTACACTCACTACTTTACATTGTAGAAAAGTGTCTTTTTTTAAGTGTTGTCATATGAAAAGCTCTATTTGTGTGAAATAAATTCTATGCATTTCGTTTGGGTACAAAGTCCCATGACCGAGCAATTGCCAAATATAAGTAGAAGCTAGGATTCCCCTATGTATATGCTAATGAACTTGCTGGATTGGTTCATGAGGCTTAGGAGAGGACATAAAGTTGTCAGGAAGTGGGGGGGGGGGTAGAACTCCAAGGAACAAGAATCAGTCTGGGGAGATCCTGGATAAAAGGAAGGAGACTGGCAGTGCCAATATCAATAGACGTATGTATCTTAGGATTAGTTAATTTACTAGCTACATCCAGGGCAATGAGATCACTAGTAGGTATATTACCGTATTTCCCGGCGTATAAGACGACCCCTTAATTTTCCAGCTAAAATGTTGGTTTTGGGATATACATTTGATGGGCACAATGGCAGCATTTGATGGGTCACAGTGGCTGCATTTGATGGGTCACAGTGGCTGCATTTGATGGGCAAAATGGCGGCATTTAATGGGCACAATGACAGCATTTGATGGGCACAATGGTGACATTTAATGGGCACAGTGGCTGAAATTGATGGGCACAGTGGCTGCATTTGATTGGCGCAGTCAGTGAGGCTGCAATTTATGTTTTTGTTCAGTATTAGAATTTTTCAGTTTGTTTGCCCCCCCCCCCCCCCCCCCCGACCCAAAAAAAAAATTTGAGCACCAACCGCCACTGCTGTAGGTAACTCCCTTAACCCTTGGTCATTACTGGTTCCCAGCCGGTGGTCACTGCAGCACTCACTAACCATCTAGCCATTTCCAGGAAGCCATTGTGTACAACATTGAGAATATTTCACTGGTGTATACTGGCCAATGTGTACGTTGGCAATATTTCACTGGACAATTCAAGTGAAGGGGACTGTGCCACAACCACCGTTCATCGCATGTGGTGCAGCCTTTTCCGGTTTAAAACAGGTAGTGAGGAGGGAACATATTACCTCCTAGCCACCTGCCGACCACAATCCTGAAGTAGGTGTAGCGCCCCCTTTGCTTTTAGCATGGGCACTACGCTAGAGTTAGTAGGGAATGGAAGAGTTACTTTGCTCCCATTCAAGATTTGTTCAAATTCTGGACGTCTGTCATTCCAGAATTGTTCACTGGGTCAGTCTGTGGTCCAGGGATGCAGTGCCATCCCTGCCCAGCAGTTGGCGCTAGAGGGGTTCTGGCAGAGCAAGCTTTCTCAGCAGCCAATTAGA
Source organism: Rana temporaria (assembly GCF_905171775.1). Lineage (NCBI taxonomy): Eukaryota > Metazoa > Chordata > Amphibia > Anura > Ranidae > Rana > Rana temporaria. The sequence continues at coordinate 17,838,687 of NC_053498.1, read as the reverse complement.
GGAGTTTTCCCTCGCAAGGCATGCTGGGGGAGAGTATATCTGTGACAGGGGCCATGTGTTAAAAAACTTTTGCGGGGTCCCTGTTCCAGGTGCGGTACCCACCTTCAGGGTACGCGCATCCATGGACCCTGCCAGCGCGGCCCACCTGGCCAAGGCTCAATACTGCCTCAAACCTCATCAGGAGGAAAAGTTGGACTTCAGTGTTTCACTGGATTCCAGGATCTATTGAAAGAATCCCAGTCTGGGATCGGGTGTTCGGATCACTGACAGGTATGCTTGCTGTCATCCGGGGGCCTGTTTAGAAAAAAGTCTACTGGGAGGAGTTGCTCTTTATTCACCTAAGTCCTTTATTGAAATTGGCCTGTGACCAAGGCCCTAGAGCCGGGTCTGTGAGACAGACCCGTTCCTCCCAGACGGTTCAGAGTGACGCTTCGGCTGCCAGGCCTATCATAGGGGTCTGCCCGGGGGCACTTTACCCACTCTGAGTAGAGTGGCGACGAGTTGCAGAAGTTGGTACTATACAGAGTAGTACTGACTGCTCTATTGTTATCCAGGCCTGATACCGCAAGGTTTTCTCCTCCTATCCTTTCATCAACCTTGTCCTTCCAAACTAATGTTGATGTTGGCCATGTTGGCCTGGAAATAAAGCATTGAAAACCCTTCAATTACTGTCTGGACCTTCGCTCACTATTTGTTCTACCACTGCACCCCTGGATAAGGTGACCAGATTTTTAAAATGAAATCCGGGGACATATTTTTTTTTTTACTAGTAATAGCGGCAATCAGCGACTCTCTGCCCGTCGCCACTGCTGCACCACCTCACAGCCTGTCAAGTCTTACTCTCCAGTCCCCGGCTACTACTCGGTGGGGAGTGGAGGAAGATTACAAAGTAAAGCCAAGGAGATGAGCAGGCAGGTGGTTGGCAGGAACTTGAGCCAAGGCAGAATAAAATGCGAATGGAGCTGGATGGGCATGCACCCGAAACTAAAGAAAAATTCCCTCCGCTCCGACCAGCACATGATCATCAGAAAGGGGCACAAATAATGGGAAAAAAAAATCATTTTGCACTGACTGTCTTTGAAATTGCCCCAGCCCCTGTTCAAATCCAATCCGGGGACAGACTTGGTCAGGGGACAGTGTCCTCAATCCGGGGGCTGTCCCCTGAAACTGGGGATGTCTGGTCACCCTACCCCTGGAGCCATGTCAGGGTAACTTAATTTGCCGATCCCAAATCAATCAGCGGCTCGTTCGGGGGTGAGCGCTACATAGGAATCCACTTTCAGAGGGGTGACGAGGGCTGCAGTGTGTATGAATAAGGCCTTTTCAATCACAAAGCTAACAAACCAGGATAAGGATTCCTATTTCCCAAAAAAAGTGACAGCTATTTTCAGCTAAGTCCAATGAAATTTGAAATAATATGTATTCAAATGGCTGAAAATGTTTGTCCTTATCCATGGGTGAAGCTTTGAATCTCTCGCCTGTAATTTGTTTAGCTGGTACCCTTGTTATGGCGATGGAATGATACAGCGGTAAAACGAATACGGCGAGGCATTTCATAGATTCCCCATGATACTGTCCGATCAATATTAACCAATGTCTTCCTTGTTCTTCTGTAGTTTGATACAACAGTTGGGCTTTTCTGTAATACACAGACAACGCTTAGTACTACAATGTTTTGGTAGCGATTTAGACACCGTAAAAAATACAAATCAGACAGAGAGAGGTGAAGAGCGATACACATAACATTTACAGCGCCATTTTTCTATACCAAAGAAAAACGGTTATTATAAAAACATGGAGGATCCGCTGTTTCTGATCAAGTGGCTTCCATACTTTTTAAAACCCATGTTCCAGCAAAGGTGATGGAGCAGCAAAAGACAAATGAGGCCATCTGTTTGCTCTCTCCTCCTGTCAACAAGTTTGTCTTTGCTTGTAGTACATTGGCTTACAGTGCCGCTTCTCCCCCTTTTAGTCTGGGTTCTGCTGTATGAAGGAAGGCTAGATGTGAGACTTAAATCAAGTCAACTTCAATATACATTTTTTTGTTTATATAAATAGTCGCATTCATTTTTTTTTTTTTTTTTTTTACATCCTAGTGTCCCACACTTCCCCCCCCCCCCCCCCCCCTAACTTCTCACAGTGTTCGCCAGCCCCTGCAGCACCCTCCAATCTCCCGCAGTGTCCCTGCAATGTCCTCGGGCCTGCTGGAGAGACCCCCAGCCCTGTCCAACCAAGCAGCTGCAGAGTTCCCTAACCCCCTCCAGAGTGACACCCAGCCCCTGCAGAACCCTCAAATCTCTCACTGCTTGTTTGTACTGTTGGTGAATTAGTGAGGGGATACACTGGATACCTTTGTTGCCATTGTGCTATTGCTGGGTCCAGTGTGTCCCTCTGGGAATTTTGAACTGTTAGACAGGACAATTCGGTTTGTTGCAGGCTGGTTGGTAAGTAAGCTGGGAATTTTTCTGTTGTTTTTTGATATGTGTCACCCTTCCATGTGCCCCTTGCTGCTAAGGCCGGTTATAGGTTGGGGTGGTTGCCATTTGTTTGCCCCTGCAAAGCCCCCAGCCTCCAGGAGAGACGCCTAGTCCCCTCCAGAGGCCCCATCCTCTACAGGGCCAACCAGTCAGCTGCAGAGTCACCTAACCCCCTCCTGAACCCCCACAACAGTGACACCCAGCCCCTGCAGCACCATACAATCTTTAACTGTGCCCCTGCAAAGTCCCCAGCCTCCTGGAGAGACCGAGTCCCCTCCATAGGCCCCATCCCCTACAGGGCCACCCAGTCAGCCGCAGAGTCCTCTAACCCCCTATAGGACCCCATCCCCGACACAGTGACACCCAGCCCCTGCAGAATCCTCAATTCCTTTACAGTGGCCCTGAAAAATCCCCGGCCTTCTGAAGAGACCCCCTAGCCCCCTCCAGAGGTCCTATCCTCTACAAGGCCACCAAGTCAGCTGCAGAGTCCCCTAACCCCCTCCAGAACCCCCAATCTCTCACAGTGGCCCTGAAAAATCCCTGGCCTTCTGAAGAGACCCCCTAGCCCCCTCCAGAGGCCCCATCCCCTACAGGGCCACGCAGTCGGCTGCAGAGTCCCCTAACCCCCTCTAGGACCCCCATACCCCCAACAGTGACACCCAACCCCTGCAGAACCCTCAAATCTCTTACAGTGGCCATGAAAAACCTCCTGATGAGACCCCTAGCCCCCACCAGAGGCCCCAGTGGAGTTGCCACCTCATCCCTTTAAAACCGAACACATATTAATTACACAGGTTCTGAGGCTAATTGAACGCAGATAAGGCACCAAGTGAGTTTAATTAGCACCTTAGTCAGCCACAGAACCTGTGTATGTTGTGTTCAGTTTTAAAGGGATGAGGCCTCAACCCCTACATGGCCACCAAGTCAGCTGCAAAGTCCCCTAATCCCCTCCAAAACCTCAATCCCCCAACAGTGACATCTAGCCCCTGCAGCACCATCCAATCTCTCACAGTGGTGCTGTAAAGTCCTCAGCCTCCTGGAAAGACCTAAGCCACCCCCCAGAGGCCCCATGCCTGGCATGGCCACCAAGTCAGCGGATGAGTCCCCAAACCCCCTTCGGAATCCTCCCCCCACCAGTGACACCCAGCCCCTGCAGCACCCTCCAATCTCCTACAGTGCCCTTGCAAAGTCCCCAGTCTCCTGGAGAGACCCCTAGCCCCCTCCAGAGGCCCCATATCCTACAGGGCCACCAAGTCAGCTGCTGAGTCCCCTATTTGCGAGTTTGGTTGACTTGTGCTGAGTTCCGTTCACTTGTACATGGTGGAAGTCACAGAATATTAGAAGATATATCATTTTTATTCAGTGGACAGAATTTGACCGGATTTATTTTTCTTATTTATAAGATCATATTTTTATATTTTACATTCTTTAGTGCTGCCATGATCGCCTGTATTTGGAATTGTTCGTGTCTTTTATATCTGCCTGGAGTTCGGCTTTAAGGTAAATAAGCTGACTTTTTTGACTTTCGCAGCTCTGCGGTATTTCTGGGTTAGCAAAAACCAATTCGCTGATTAATTTTCCTCCGTTGCCTGGAGTGCTCTTCAACATAGGCCAAATTATCTTACAAAGCCAAGGGTGGATGAACCCATGAAATGGCTCTGATTTAGCTCTTATAAAAGGAATATTCCGCGCCCGATGGAATCGCAGGACCCGGCAGTCTGCTGGGAAGGAGCTGGCCTGGTAATTAACCCTTCTTGATCTCCATAGTCGGTGCTCCTACAGAGATCATCACACATGCCCCCTGGAGGGGTACCATGCCGGTTTAAAGGGGCACCACCGCCTGCAAGGCTAGTAATAATAACATCCCCCGCTATTGGCTTGCGGTCTTACACGTCCTTGAAATGCAGCGCAATCCGTTTTGTTCTAACTTGGCTCTGCGGGACAAAATGGATCGTCAAAATGCTTAACAATTCATGAGGTTAGGTGGTATCGTAAACGGCTCGGGTGATTGGTGATACGTACCGCGCAGACAGGGGAGCACATTTTTCCCCCATGTAAAGTGAAATATTCCGGGAGGCAAGTGAAAGATAGCGGAGGAATAAATCATTCTCTTGGAGCGAGGACAGCGCCTCGAGCTGCAATATAACTTCAATAGCCGGAAAGAGGCAAACAGATCAACTAGTTGAGTTAGTTGAGAATAATGGACTCTGCATTTTTATAGCTCAGTTTTGAGCCGTTTTCCGGCGCAGTGTGCCGGCTCTTTTCTGATGTACGGAGAAATGATTTTACAGTTTGAAGATTTGAACGTTCACTACATTCGGCTTAACCCACAAATACAATGATGGTGGGAACTTGTATTAGCCAATCAGAGGTCATCGTTGGCCAATCTTATGTAGGGACCTTGCCCTAAACAGGAGTGTCCCTAGCTTAGCCCTGGTTCACACTGCCGCGTCTACTCATGCGACTTGCCGCAACTAGGGTTGCCACCTCATCCCTTTAAAACCGAACACATAATAATAACACAGGTTTGCGGCTAATTAAGGTGATAATTAAACTCATGTGGTGCCTTATCTGCATTTAATTAGCCTCAGAACCTGTGCAATTGATAGAAATGGGTTTGAGCCCAGGTTCACACTGGGTACGATTTGAGATGCGATTTCACATGTCAAATTGCATCTCAAATCGGCGGCAATTGTCCTAATCGGTGCGACGCCGCATCTGCAGCGCTGCACCGATCTAAAAAAGTAGTTCCTGTACTACTTTTTGCGATTTCGGGCCGCGATTTACATTGACATCTGTGCAAAATCGCGGCAAAACCGCAGCCGCGAAATCGCGATTTTGAATTTGCAGCAGGGTAAACCTAGTCTGAACGTGTTTGAAATCCCACCTGCCCGATCCCACCAGGAAGCCAACACTACACACGGCAAATCGCAGGCAGTGAGACATTACCTGATCTGTGCAGCTGTGGACCGGGAGATGTCACACTTCTCTTCTCTACATCCGTTCAAAGTGCTGAATTTATAAAGTTTGTCTGAGAGTTCAGAGTTTTTCCCCTCATGCTGTGAGAGCGTGAGGGTAAAAAAAAGCCGATCACCGGCTTCTGTCTGAGGGACATTGGTCCCTCACACAGAAAGCCACAGCTGCATTTTCTGTGCCCACCAGTGTCAGCTGCCAGTGCCCACTGTGCCACCTATCAGTGCCAGCTATTAATGCCCACAGTGACACCTACCAGTGCCCACAGTGCCACCCATCAATATCCACCAGTGTTGCCAACCAATGTCCATCAGTGTCTCATAATCAGTGCCACAGATCAGTGCTGCCCATCAGTGTCACCTACCAGTGCCCATCAGTGCCACCTATCAGTGCCCATCAGTGCAGCCTCATTAGTGCACATCAGTGAAAGAGAAAAATTACCTGTTTTCAAAATGTTATAACAAACTATAAAGCAGTTTTGTTTTGTTTTTTTCAAAGTTTTTGGTACTTTTTTGTTTTATTTAGGGGGGGGGGGGGAACAGCAGCAATTAAATACCACCAAAAGAAATCCCTATTTGTGTAAAAAAATTATAAAAATTTCATTTGGGTACAGCATAGCATGAGCGCGCAATTGTCATTCAAAGTGTGACAGCGCTGAAAGCTGTAAACTGGTCTGGGCAGGAAGGGGGTTTAAGTGTCCTGTAGGCAAGTGGTTAGGCCCCTTTCACACTGGGCGCAGGAGGTGCGCTGGTGGCATAGTGGCACTATTTTTAGCGCCGCTATACCGTGGTTTTTACCGCGATATTCCGCCGCTAGCGGTGCAGTTTTAACCCCCGCTAGCGGCCGGAAAAGGGTTAATACCGCCGGCAATGCGCCTCCGGTGGTATTACCGCAGTTTCCCATTGATTTCAATCGGATGGAGCGGTAAACACCCCGCTCCTTCACCGCTCCAAAGATGCGGCTAGCGCACCGCTTCAGTGTGCAAGCCTTCAGACTTTCACACTGAAGACTGCAGGGCATGATTTTTTCAGGCGGTATAGCAGCGCTATTTTTAGCGCTAAACCGCCTGAAAAATGTGTCAGTGTTAAAGGGGCCTTAAAGATGAGGATAAAGAACTAGTATGGCAGAACGGGTGTGGGAGCCTGGATGTTGGTGGTGGGTTCAGAAGGTCTTGAAGGGGATGGGGAATGTTTGTACAAAAGACTAGCAAAAGAAAGAAGCTTGACTTATCCCGCTAGCAGTTGTTTAAATTCATTTGTCAAGAAAAATTGTGATATTGAATCTTTTGATGCCGGAGAGTAAAGCCACCCGCCAATGTCTTTTATATCTCTGGGACTATAGACTATTATGGCTACCTAGGCATCTAGTTCAGCACACCTGCTGTGCCCATTGTGAGGTTCTCGCACTCTTACTGCTGGATTTTTTTATTTATTTTATATTATAAAGGATGTAACAAGAGGAGCTGGAACACACAATGGTGAGCTGGCCTGGAACACCCAGAACTGCCAGGTTGGCAGGAACGGAGATGGGAATTACGGCAGGGAGATCTCACTGTTGCACTATCTGAGACACAAAAAAAGCCAGGAGAGAAGCTAATGGAGAAAAATCTACTGTTCCCCTTTTTGGGGCGCAGTTTTCCCCTCTACATTTCCCTCTTTTTTTTTGTTTTACTTATTAAAGGTTTACCTGCAGGTACAAGTTAAAAAAGTGGGCTTTACTTCTACTCAAACTTTAAAGCAGTGGTCTCCAAACTGTGGCCCCCATGGGCCAGATGCTTGCTTTTATCCGGCCCTTTGAACACTATTTCATCTACTGACCCCAATCAAGGGGCACAATTCATAACAATGAAACCAACATTTTGAACCAATGATGGGGCACTATTCCTTCTACTGACACCAACGATACTTTTTCTCCACTGAAACCAAGGATGGGGCACTGTTCCTCCCACTGATACCAAGGATGGGCCACTATTCCTCCCACTGATACCAATGATGGTGCACTATTCCTCCCACTGATACCAAGGATGGTGCACTATTCCTCCCACTGATACCAAGGATGGGCCACTATTCCTCCCACTGATACCAAGGATGGGCCACTATTCCTCCCACTGATACCAATGATGGTGCACTATTCCTCCCACTGATACCAAGGATGGGGCACTATTCCTCCCACTGATACCAAGAATGGGCTACTATTCCTCCCACTGATGCCAAGGATGGTGCACTATTCCTCCCACTCATACCAAGGATGGTGCACTATTCCTCCCACTCATACCAAGGATGGAGCACTATTCCTCCCACTCATACCAAGGTTGGTGCACTATTCCTTCCACGATACCAAGGATGGGCCACTATTCCTTCCACCGATACCAAGGATGGGCCACTATTCCTTCCACCGATACCAAGGATGGGCCACTATTTGTCCCACTGATACCAAGGATGGGCCACTATTCCTTCCACTGATACCAAGGATGGTGCACTATTCCTCCCACTGATACCAAGGATGGTGCACTTTTCCTCCCATTAATACCATGGATGGTGCACTATTCCTCCCACTCATACCAAGGATGATGCACTATTCCTCCCACTGATACCAAGGATGGGGCACTATTCCTCTCACTCATACCAAGGATGGTGCACTATTCCTCTCACTCATACCATGGATGGTGCACTATTCCTCCCACTCATACCATGGATGGTGCACTATTCCTCCCACTCATACCAAGGATGGTGCACTATTCCTCCCACCGATACCAGGGATGGGCCACTATTCCTCCCACTAATACCAATAATGAACAACTGATGTTGGGACCCTTTCCACTCCCAGTGGAGTTGCAATGACCGCTATTTTATTCCCTAGGGCAGTGATGGTGAACCTTGGCACTCCAGGTGTTTTGGAACTATATTTCCCATGATGCCTATGCACTCTGCAGTGTAGCTAAGCATCATGAGAAATGTAGTTTCAAAACATCTGGAGTGCTAAGTTTTGCTATCACTGCCATAGGGTCTCTGTTAAAAAAAAAACAAAAAAAAAAAACATATATAATGTTTGGGGCTTCTGAGTAATTTTCAAGCAAATAAAAAACAAAAAAAAATATTTTTTTACATGTAGGAGGGGACACATGGAAGTGGTTTTATGTGTGCAAAAAAAAAAAGCAAAAATGGCTCTGGCATTAATCCAATGCGGAGGCCATTAAATAGTTATTTTATCTCAATGACCATTATCTCCTCTACATATTCAGTTATCAAAATACTACAAAAAATAAGTGTCAGCTCCACCTCAACATCTCAATTTTCTGCTCCACCTCAACAGGCACCTTATGAAAACTGGCAATTAAACCACCCAGAAGCTAATGTTTTTTTTATAACCGCAATCATTTTTTAATTGACTTTCACATACAAAAATACAGCAAAAATCGATATTATATTGTATACGCTGTAAATTCAACTGATTCATGTGATAAAACCTTAAGTGAATTGAAAAACATTATTTTGTATCGTAAAAATCTGAAAATAATGCACAGTGATGTAAATACTGTACGGCTATGCTTTAGTATTTTAACCCCTAGGGATCTTAACGGGGAACTCCAGTCCTTAAACTGCAACATTAACCACTTAAGGACCGAGCCTCTTTTTTAGATGTGGTGTTTACAAATTGAAAACATTTTTTTTTGCTAGAAAATTACTTAGAACCCCCAAACATTATCATTTTTTTTATTTCTAACACCCTAGAGAATAAAATGGCGGTCATTGCAATACTTTATGTCACACCGTATTTGCTTTCACTGTAACGATCGTGGCGATACCTCACATGTGTGCTTTGAGCACCGTTTTCATATGGGGGCGCTACTCTCATATGCGTTAGCTTATGCAGACATGCTCAAAGGGACGGGCGCATTTAAAAAAAAAAAAAACGTATTTATTTTACTTTATTTTAACCACTTAACCACCGCCCACCGCCGAATAACGGCAGCAGGGTGGTTCCCTAAACTCTGGGAGGACGTTAAACTCAGAATCGCACTCCCGGGAGTCTCCGGGACCGCCGGGTCCAAAGGACACTGTCACTGATCGTCTGTTCCCTCTCATCGGGAACAGCGACGTGACGTGTCACATGTAGCTACGCCCCTTAACAGTTAGAAGCACTCCCTAGGACAAACTTAACCCCTTCAACGCCACCTAGTGGTTAACCCCTTCCCTGTCAGTGTCGTTTTCACAGTAATCAGTGCATTTTTATATCACTGATCGCTGTAAAAATGACAATGGTCCTAAAAATGTGTCAAAAGTGTCCGATGTGTCCGCTGATCGCCGTCATTACTAGTAAAAAAAAAATAATTAATAAAAATGCCATAAAACTACCCCCTATTTAAACGCTGGGCAGGAAGGGGGTATTTGTGCACAGTAAGCAAGTGGTTAAAGGACCAAACAAGAGACGTTTGTTGTTAGATTTAATAATATACAGTATATACGTATATAAGATATTATATATATATATATATTATATATATATATATATATATATATATATATATATATATATATATATATATATACACAGTTTGTTTTTGCAAATTTGTAAACTTTTACATTTTTTTATAAATTGCCCAAAACCTTTTATGGCTTCATTTCAAGCTCTATAACTGCTGGTACCCTCCTGGGCTACATCACTGACCTGTGCCATCCTTCCTATCCACCTGGTCTGTTTGCAGGAGAAGTTTAATCAGTGTGCAGGCAGATTGCATGGAGTGTGCGTCATCCCAGAAATTGGAGTGTGCACAGCGGTGGTATAGAGGCATGTACTATTGAAATATGCATTACTCTTAACCGGTTTGTGGCAGCATTTTGCTCCCTTGCACAGTCTGTGTATGAATCAGTCGGAGCTGTGGGTTCGGAATACATTTTTGGAGCTCATTTACTTACATGGTAAACACATCACAGACTTTATTCTAATCGTGTCTTAGAGAAGATCTAGAATGTCTTTTCAGCAAGAATGTATTTTACAGTGGAAGCCAAGGCACCGGAATGAAGACACAGGTCAGCAGAGATGGGACATGGCATTAAAAACCTTCCATGACAAAAATAAATGATGAAGGTACCATAAAATCTTCTTCTGAAATCAGGTCACGTTACACACAGGCCTTCTTCTTATTTCAGAAGATGCAGCCTAGGAGGAGGAATCCAGCTCAGTGGTAGTCAACTTATCTTATATTAGGGTCCTTAAGTGTGGTCCCTGACATCACCGAAAGGTTGCACATAATATTAATTGCATGTAATGCTACAGAAAAAATGACAGAGACATCGGACATGTAACAGGAGGCGATTAGAAATGATAGATGTGCTATAAGAGATGGCCAGAGACTGCAGAAATGGAACAGGAGCTGTCTAGGGTCTATGAGTGTGCCACAAGAGATGGTCAGAGACTGCAGGCATGCTACAGAGATGGTCAGAGACTGCAGGCATGCTACAGAGATGGTCAGAGACTGCAGGCATGCTACAGAGATGGCCAGAGACTGCAGGCATGCTACAGAGATGGCCAGAGACTGCAGGCATGCTACAGAGATGGCCAGAGACTGCAGGCATGCTACAGAGATGGCCAGAGACTGCAGGTATGCTACAGAGATGGTCAGAGACTGCAGGCATGCTACAAAGATGGTCAGATACTTCAAACATGGAACAGTTAATTGTTAAGACTACAACCATGCTAAAAGAGATAGTCATGGACTGCAGACATAAAACAGGAGATGATTAGAGAATATGGACATGATACACCAGATGGTCAGAGACTATAGACATGGAACAGGCAGGGGCATCGGAAAGGGGGGCTGGGGGGGCTGTAGCCCCGATTGGGTCCCCAAAAAGCCCCGGGCAGCATTCTATTGTTAGCCCCGAGCCACCGAGTGGGGACCAATCTGATGCCAAGTGCGGCCAAGTGACATAGCAGGTACCGCCTTCTGGAGCCTGCAGCGCCTATGATGGGCGTCCAACTGGTCCAATGCCGGGACCGCAGGACATGTGACGTCAATCATAGGCGCTGCAGGATCCAGAAGGCTGGAATTGCAATGCGGCCGCCGCACCACATCCCCGCTCGGCGTTCACTGTGATGATGGGCATTGGACCTGCCGTACAGCGGAAACCCCCCCCCGTTGCCATCCTTGGACTTCGGGCTGAAGCCCCTGGTCTTTTTGCCACCTAGCAACACCCCTGGAAACAGGAGATGATTAGAGAATATGGACATGATACACATCACAAGATGGTCTGAGACCTAGTAATGGAACAGGAGGTGATTAGAGGCTATGGGCATGCTACAAGAGATGGTCAGAGACTGTAGGCATCCTACAATCGATGGATCAAGGACTGCAAACAAGGAACAGGAGATTGTAAGAGACTACAAGCATGTAAAATAGACATTCAGAGATGGCAGACATGGGAAAAGAGGTGGTTAGAGGCTACCGGCATGCTACAAGAGTTGGTTAGAGACTGCAGGCATACTGTACAGGTGGTCAGAGACTACAGACATGGAACAGGAGATGGTTAGAGACTACAAACATGCTACAAGAGATGGTCAGAGACTTCAAACATGATAGGGGACATGCAGACATGAGAAGATTAGAAACCTTGGATGTGCTACAAGAGATGGTTAGAGACTGCAAACATGCTGCAAGAGATGGTATGAGACTGCAGACATTAGGGACTATTGATGGGCTTACAAGAGAAGGTCAAAGACTGCAGAATTGGAACAGGAGATGGTTAGAGGCTATGGGTGTGTTACAAGAGATGGTCATGGACTGCAGGCATGCTACAAGAGATGATCGGGGACTGCCAACATGGAATAGGAGATTAGAGACTACAAGCTTGCTGGGTTGTTCAGAGATGGTAGACATGGAACAGGAAATGGTTAGAGGCTATGGCATGCTACTAGAGATGGTCAGAGACTGCAGGTATAAAGATGTATAAAGATGGTTAAAAAGACTAAAGCAATGGAACAGGAGACGTTAAAGACTACAAACACCCTACAAGAGATGGTCAGAGACTGCAAACATGACAGGAGATGATTAGAAACTATGGACGTATGGAAGAGATGGTCAGAAACTCCAGCAATGGAGCAATGTTCCAGCATCCTCAGAAGGTTGGTTCTGATATACCCAGCAGGTGTGTTAGAGCATTCCTAGAAGGTGTGTTCCAGCATCCCCAGCAGGTGTGTTCCAGCATCCCCGGCAGATATGTTCCAGCATCCCCAGCAGATATGTTCCAGCATCCACAGCAGATATGTTCCAGCATCCCCAGCAGATATGTTCCAGCATCCACAGCAGATATGTTCCAGCATCCCCAGCACATATGTTCCAGCATCCACAGCAGATATGTTCCAGCATCCACAGCAGATATGTTCCAGCATCCACAGCAGATATGTTCCAGCATCCCCAGAAGATATGTTCCAGCATCCACAGCAGATATGTTCCAGCATCCACAGCAGATATGTTCCAGCATCCCCAGCACATATGTTCCAGCATCCACAGCAGATATGTTCCAGCATCCACAGCAGATATGTTCCAGCATCCACAGCAGATATGTTCCAGCATCCCCAGCAGATATGTTCCAGCATCCACAGCAGATATGTTCCAGCATCCACAGCAGATATGTTCCAGCATCCCCAGCACATATGTTCCAGCATCCACAGCAGATATGTTCCAGCATCCCCAGAAGATATGTTCCAGCATCCCCAGCAGATATGTTCCAGCATCCACAGCAGATATGTTCCAGCATCCACAGCAGATATGTTCCAGCATCCACAGCAGATATGTTCCAGCATCCCCAGCAGGGTGTTTCTGACACCAGGTGTGTTCCAGCATCCCCAGCAGTAATGTTCCAGCATCCCCAGCAGATATGTTCCAGCATCCCCAGAAGATATGTTCCAGCATCCCCAGCAGATATGTTCCAGCATCCACAGCAGATATGTTCCAGCATCCCCAGCAGATATGTTCCAGCATCCCCAGCAGATATGTTCCAGCATCCCCAGCAGATATGTTCCAGCATCCCCAGCAGTAATGTTTCAGCATCCCCAGCAGATATGTTCCAGCATCCCCAGCAGATATGTTCCAGCATCCCCAGCAGATATGTTCCAGCATCCCCAGCAGATATGTTCCAGCATCCCCAGCAGGGCGATTCTGACACAAGGTGTGTTCCAGCATCCCCAGCAGATATGTTCCAGCATTCCCAGCAGTAATGTTCCAGCATCCCCAGCAGTAATGTTCCAGCATCCCCAGCAGATATGTTCCAGCATCCCCAGCAGATATGTTCCAGCATCCCCAGCAGATATGTTCCAGCATCCCCAGCAGATATGTTCCAGCATCCCCAGCAGATATGTTCCAGCATCCCCAGCAGATATGTTCCAGCATCCCCAGCAGATATGTTCCAGCATCCCCAGCAGATATGTTCCAGCATCCCCAGCAGATATGTTCCAGCATCCCCAGAAGATATGTTCCAGCATCCCCAGCAGATATGTTCCAGCATCCCCAGCAGATATGTTCCAGCATCCCCAGCAGGGCGATTCTGACACAAGGTGTGTTCCAGCATTCCCAGCAGATATGTTCCAGCATCCCCAGCAGATATGTTCCAGCATTCCCGGCAGATATGTTCCAGCATCCCCGGCAGATATGTTCCAGCATTCCCAGCAGATATGTTCCAGCATCCCCAGAAGATATGTTCCAGCATCCACAGCAGATATGTTCCAGCATCCACAGCAGATATGTTCCAGCATCCACAGCAGATATGTTCCAGCATCCCCAGCAGATGTGTTCCAGCATCCCCAGCAGATGTGTTCCAGCATCCCCAGCAGATGTGTTCCAGCATCCCCAGCAGGTGTGTTCCAGCATCCCCAGCAGATGTGTTCCAGCATCCCCAGCAGATATGTTCCAGCATCCCCAGCAGATATGTTCCAGCATCCCCAGCAGATATGTTCCAGCATCCCCAGCAGATATGTTCCAGCATCCCCAGCAGATATGTTCCAGCATCCCCAGCAGATATGTTCCAGCATCCCCAGCAGATATGTTCCAGCATCCCCAGCAGATATGTTCCAGCATCCCCAGCAGATATGTTCCAGCATCCCCAGCAGATATGTTCCAGCATCCCCAGCAGATATGTTCCAGCATCCCCAGCAGATATGTTCCAGCATCCCCAGAAGATATGTTCCAGCATCCCCAGAAGATATGTTCCAGCATCCCCAGCAGATATGTTCCAGCATCCCCAGCAGATATGTTCCAGCATCCCCAGCAGGGCGATTCTGACACAAGGTGTGTTCCAGCATTCCCAGCAGATATGTTCCAGCATCCCCAGCAGATATGTTCCAGCATTCCCGGCAGATATGTTCCAGCATCCCCGGCAGATATGTTCCAGCATTCCCAGCAGATATGTTCCAGCATCCCCAGAAGATATGTTCCAGCATCCACAGCAGATATGTTCCAGCATCCACAGCAGATATGTTCCAGCATCCACAGCAGATATGTTCCAGCATCCCCAGCAGATATGTTCCAGCATCCCCAGCAGATATGTTCCAGCATCCCCAGCAGATGTGTTCCAGCATCCCCAGCAGGTGTGTTCCAGCATCCCCAGCAGATATGTTCCAGCATCCCCAGCAGATATGTTCCAGCATCCCCAGCAGATATGTTCCAGCATCCCCAGCAGATATGTTCCAGCATCCCCAGCAGATATGTTCCAGCATCCCCAGCAGATATGTTCCAGCATCCCCAGCAGGGCGATTCTGACACAAGGTGTGTTCCAGCATTCCCAGCAGATATGTTCCAGCATCCCCGGCAGATATGTTCCAGCATTCCCAGCAGATATGTTCCAGCATCCCCGGCAGATATGTTCCAGCATTCCCAGCAGATATGTTCCAGCATCCCCAGAAGATATGTTCCAGCATCCCCGGCAGATATGTTCCAGCATTCCCAGCAGATATGTTCCAGCATCCCCAGAAGATATGTTCCAGCATCCACAGCAGATATGTTCCAGCATCCACAGCAGATATGTTCCAGCATCCACAGCAGATATGTTCCAGCATCCACAGCAGATATGTTCCAGCATCCACAGCAGATATGTTCCAGCATCCACAGCAGATATGTTCCAGCATCCCCAGAAGATATGTTCCAGCATCCCCAGAAGATATGTTCCAGCATCCACAGCAGATATGTTCCAGCATCCCCAGCAGATATGTTCCAGCATCCACAGCAGGGTGATTCTGACACAAGGTGTGTTCCAGCATTCCCAGCAGATATGTTCCAGCATCCCCGGCAGGGGGATTCTGACATACAGAGCAGGTGTGGCGCAGCATCAACAGCAAGTGTATTAGAGCATTCCTAGCAAGTGGGTTCCAGCATCTCCAGTTTACAAAAGGGTGTGAAGTAGGCTGCTGCAGTAAAGATGGCTCTGGATCAACAACTGAACTGGTCAACAGCTAGATTGTGCTTCTTGTATGCATCTCTTGATTTTAATTTCAAAGTTGACTGAAAAGTATCTTTAACATGCAAACACTTGCATGTACAGCATTCCTAGGAAGTGTGTTCCAGCACCCCCAGAAGACAAGTTCCAGCATCCTCAGCAAGCTGGTTCTGACATACCCAGCAGGTGTGTTCCAGCATCAACTTTAAGTTGGTTAGAGCATTTCTAGCAGGTGTGTTCCAGTATTACCAATAGGTGTGTACTAGCATCCTCAGTAGGTTGGTTCTGACATACTCAGCAGATGTGTTCCAGCATTCCCAGCAATTATGTTCCAGAATCCTCAGCAGGGTGGTTCTGACATACCCAGTAGGCGTGTTTCAGCATCAACAGCAGGTGTGTTAGAGAATTCCTAGCAGATATGTTCCAGCATCCCTAGAAGATATGTTCCAGCATCCTCAGCAGGGTGTTTCTGACACCAGGTGTGTTCCAGCATCCCCAGCAGTAATGTTCCAGCATCTCCAGCAGATATGTTCCAGCGTCATCAGCAGGGTGATTCTGACACCAAGTGTGTTCCAGCAGATATGTTCCAGCATCCCAAGCAGATATGTTTCAGCATCCCAAGCAGATATGTTTCAGAATCCCAAGCAGATATGCTCCAGCATCCCAAGCAGATATGCTCCAGCATCCCAAGCAGATATGCTCCAGCATCCCAAGCAGATGTGTTCCAGCATCCCCACCAGATATGTTCCAGCATCCCAAGCAGATATGTTCCAGCATCCCAAGCAGATATGTTCCAGCATCCCAAGCAGATATGTTCCAGCATCCCAAGCAGATATGTTCCAGCATCTCAAGCAGATACAGTATGTTCCAGCATCCTCAGCAGATATGTTCCAGCATCCCAAGCAGATATGTTCCAGCATCCCAAGCAGATCTATTCCAGCACCCCCAGCAGATATGTTCCATCATCATCAGCAGGGTGATTCTGACACCAAGTGTGTTCCAGCATCCCCAGCAGATATGTTCCAGCATTCCAAGCAGATATGATCCAGCATCCTCAGCGGATATGTTCCAGCATCCTCAGCAGGGTTTTTCTGACATCAGGTGTGTTCCAGCATCCCCAGCATATATGTTCCAGCATTCTCAGCAGGGTGATTCTGGCATACAGGTCAGGTGTGTTCAAGCATTAACAGCGAGTGGATTAGAGCATTCCTAGCAAGTGGGTTCCAGCATCCCCAGTTTACAAAAAGGTGTGAAGTAGGCTGCTGCTCTGGATCAACAACTGAACTGGTCAACAACTAGATTGTGCTTTGTGTATGCATCTCAAGATTTCAATTTCAAATTTGACTGGAGTGTACCTTTAAAATGCAAACACTTGCACTTAACAATAATCGCTTTACAATTGAATTCCTCACATTATGAAAACATTGCATTACTACAAAATCATGTCAGTCATTAATCTTAATTCTATACAGAGTGCTGCTATGAAAAATGTGTATTATTCAGTGAAATATTTTCATTTCATTTAAACTATTATTTGTCTCCTTCATGAAGACTTTTGATCCTTCTATTATAATTAACTATTATCATGTTCTTTGCTTTTTGAAAACATTTACCAACAATTTTCTGTATACATTATTTGCTAAATTGCTTACAACTCATTTCAGGTTTTTCTTCACCTACGGTAACTCTGCCAATCTGATAATCTGTTTTTCTATGATTCTGTTTAAGTGCCGTACACATAAGAAATGTGGTGAGAAAAACTGCCACTATTCTTGAAGCGTATCTAAACCCAAGAAAAAAATTCCATATATTGAAGGCTTACCAGTTCTTAGATGTGGTGGCTGCATCCGCTTTCTTTCCAGGCTTTTTTTCCCACGCCTTCACCCGGTGATCCCGCCCGTAACACGCTTCCTGTCTTAGGGTGACAATGCTTACTCATCGTTCTGTGTACATGGGAAAGCAGTGTTGTCACCCTAGAACAGGAAACAGCTAGGGTTGCCACCTGTCCAGGATTCACCTGGACAGTTGAGGTTCGGAATCATGCGTCCGGGTTTCAGACTGTCTGGAACCCGGACACATTATTTAGACTGGACTATGGCTTCCCAGCAGGGTTTCTGGCTGCAGTCGTCTAAGCTGAGATTGTCTGTTACACTCTCTTTCACACTGCCCAAAGCCAGCAGTATCAATCGCCCCCAAATACAGACAGGAAAGGAGAGAGGGCTCGACCTGCACCTCTTCCCCCCCACCCCTACCCCTCTGTGTCTTCCCACACTCCAATCCCCGGTGCTGTGCCTCAGAAAAGGAAAGTGGGGGCCGGAAATTTGAAGCTCAGAAGCCTCAGATACATCTGGATGGGAGGTGCTGACTGCCAAGGAGTGAGTGAGCTCCCCATCCATCCCTGTCTGTGACTGAAGTCTCCCCCATTCTCTCTTTTGCCTCTGAGTGAGTACACTAAGGAAAATCAGAGTTCTCAGAGCACCCCTTATATCAGAGTTCCCCTTTACACCAGAGGCCACAGTGTTTCCCCTTACATCAGAGTCTTCTCCGTACATCAGAGTTCTCAGTGTTCCCCTTTCAATCAGGGTTCCCAGAGCATCCCTTATGTTAGAGGCCCCAGAGTTCTCCCTTACATCAGAGTCTGCAGAGTCCCCCCTTACAGTGAAAGGGATGTGGATTCAGATGTAAAAGGGGACTCTTGTTATTAACTTCATATGATTAGAAATGTTATTTAATAGCAAAATCTATGTATAGTTTATATTATACATTTTTTTGGGGGGGGTTCTAAGTAATTTTCTAGCAAAAAAAAAATATTTTAACTTGTAAACACCGAATCTGAAAAATAGGCCCGGTCCTTACGTAGTTAAAAAGAGGAGAATGTGTGCTGTAGATAGGGTTGCCACCTTTTCTTCAAGTCAAACCCGAACACTTTTGCGGTACACAGCATTTAGTTTTTTTTATAGTATATACTGTACATATATTTTTATTGCTATTAAATAACATTTCTAACCATATGACGTTAATAATAAGAGTCCCCCTTTACATCAGAGTCCACAGAGTTTCCTTACAGTGTAAGGGGGGATTCTACAGACTCTGATGTAAGGGAGAACTCTGGGGACTCCTGACATAAGGGAGTGTGGGGTGGTGGGCTGGAGCGAAGGGGGGGGGGGGTGTATGTGATTAGGTCTGTCTGCCGCCCCCCCCAACCGATGGAGCACCAGCCACCACTGGTAGTATGACTTCCTAGTTCACAGTACAGAATTAAAAGGAGAATATGTATGCTTTGAGGCTTCATTGCTGTCTGTTTCTTCATTGGGGAAATATCTTCTCACTTCCTGTCATACTTGTAGCGCAACATCTATGGAGCCCCTGGAACTTTGGCCCCATTTCCACATAAGGCACACAAAGCCAGGCAGACAGCGTTTCCTGCACTCTTCCACTGGCTCCAAAGAACTAGGTCTTGGAGTTTCTTTTCTTTTTTTGGGGGGAATAATGAACTTGGATGGGCATGGCACATATTTGAATGTCCCAGAGGATCTCTATGCTGTTGGTGACCTATTCTTCTTCCAGAGTTAAAAGCTACAATAGTCACTATTCTCCAGCACCAGAGGTGTACCTAGAGCACTTGGCACCCGGGGCGGATCCAATATCTGGCACCCCCCCCCCACGTTAAAATGTAAAAACACCCCACTGTGCCCCCTGCATACCTCTGCATCCTTCAATATCTTTTAGTTACTACTGTGTACCCCTCTCCAGAACTGCACCTCTGGACCACTTTACATTGCACAGCACCCCGCACCTCTGGACCTCTTTACATTACACAGCCCCCTGCATCACTGGACCCCTTTAAAATTACACAGTACCCTGCATCACTGGACCCCTTTAAAATTACACAGCACCCTGCATCACTGGACCCCTTTACATCTCAAAGCCCCCTTCACCTCTGGACCCTTTTAAATTACACAGCACCCTGCACCTCTGGGCCCCTTTACATTACACAACACCCTGCACCTCTGGACCCCTTTACATTACACAGCACCCTGCATCACTGGACCCCTTTACATCTCCTAGCACCCTGCATCTCTGGACCCTTTTACATTGCACAGCACCCTGCACATCACTGCACCCCTTTTACATTACACAGCCGCCTTCACCTCTGCACCCCTTTACATCACATAGCCCCCTGCACCTCTGGACCCTTTTACACTACACAGCCCTCTGCACCCCTTTACATTACACAGCACTCTGCATCACTGCACCCCTTTTACATTACACAGCCACCTGCACCTCTGCATGTTACACAGACCCCCCTTCAGTGCAGACCCCCCCTCAGTGCAGACACCCCCCCTCAGTGCAAACCCCCTCGGTGCAACCCCCCAGTGCAAACACCCCCCCCCCCCTTAGTACAAACCCTCCCCCCCTCAGTGCAAACCCCCCTTAGTGAAAATCCCCCCAGTGCAAACACCCCCTTAGTACATCCCCCTACCCCTTCAGTGAAATCCCCCCAGGTGCAAACACCCCATTCAGTACCTCAGATCATCGCAGGCAGCGCCACGGCACATGGACAGAAGGTCCTCTTGGCCCCTCCCCCTCTGTACACACAAACAAAGAGGAGGGGGGTGTGCCTGTGTGCCGACCACCGCTAACAGCCCGTGGCTGTGAGAGGAGGGGATGGATGGTGCTGCGGTGTCACCCTGCAACCCCCCTCTTGTACCGCGGCGCTCGGCGCTCCGATTCCGCGGCGCTCATCGCTGCAGTCGCGGGGGGGGAGCCCCCCCCCCCCACATGTCAGCTAAAAAATAAAAATAAATTGTTATTTTATTTTTAAATCAGGATGGTGTCACCCCTCTAGCGGGTGTCACCCGGGGCGGACCACACCCCCCTAGGAACGCCTCTGTCCAGCACTGGGGTCATTTATTCACATATCCCTCAGGCTCTTCCTAGTTTGGGAGATGTAGACTCACACCACCAACTTCTTCCTGGCTCTCTCCAGTGAGCTTCTTCAGGACCAACTTTGATCCCTGGACTTGAAATTGTGAATAGACTCCCCAGCTGGGACCTCGAAGGCTTCTCTAACACTCCTGCCCCAGGGACAGAGCCCCTGCACAGGGGTCTCCTCCAGCAGAACTGGACCCAGGAACACTGCACTCCCGCTTCATACTATTTATAGGCTGTTCCACCACCTTCTGGACACACCTACCCAGGGAATGGCTGGAGGCCCATAAATTCTCTGGCAGCCTGCTCTGTTCTTCCTTCCACTGAAATTGTATAATCCTCTAGAAGACAGGGGGAAGCAGCAATGAGACACTCAGCAAACCTAAACAATCAACCCCAGTTCCACTGATTAAAGAGGAGCTAAACTACATTTACCCAGCAGCCTACTTTACATTAGGAGGGTGCTACACAGTAATAGTGTCCCAAGGATGGGATGTAATTGGATGCTTCTCTGATGGGGACAGATATAGCAACAATATGTTTGGTTAGTGAAGTGGGGAGGTTTTTAAGCCTTGTGTTGGGTTTTAAATTGATTTCTGGTCTTCCAGTCCCAGTGACACCCACGCCCTCTATTTTTGTGCTGTCACTAGGACAGAAAAACAATGGGGCATCTCAACAGTAAGAACACACAAAACAATAGAAAATGTACAAACATTTGGACTCTTACCTACCCTATAAAAAAAGTTTTGGTTTGCGCTGAGCTTTAATACGCAAGGCCCAGAAGGTATTACCTACATGCACTGAGGACCTATAATGTGCATTTTCCACACTCGCCTAATAAAAATACTCATACTCTGTGACTGGTCTTCATCAAAACCAGGAAGCTTTTTCAAGGACAAAACAGCTGTGAATACGTCTTTAAGAACTGGCCTGTCAATGGAAATCGATGAAAGTTGCCCACTATGGCCGCCATAAATGTCTTACTGAACAGCCCATCAGACATGCCCTCCGGTGGATCCATATACAGAGATTCCAGGGCAGTGGGCCGGAACAGCACAGTGAGCACCAGACAGTAATTCAATACCCCAGGTGTCTGTCCATTCCAAGTACGACTGATGGGGTCAATATGAGACAAGGCCTAACTAATGTGGAATCTGTTCTTGGATTGATGCTCTGTTATTTATATTGCATGGTGCTGATCGATATACCTGGACATGGCCATGAGTTGATGGAATATAGAGGGTCAAGGACCAGTTTGGTCTCATCAAACGTTCTGTCGATCACTTTCTCTCAGCAGCTGATGCTGTGAAATTCCATGGATGAACTGGTAAAGGGTCCAAACCAGTCCACCAGACAGAGGGTGACCACCTATTATGTCCCACAATGGGGGCAGGTAGGTGCCAAACTCTTCTGTGCTAACACCCATTCCTGGGCATTAGGTGTGCCAAAGATCATCATCATCAGGCACTGAGACTATGGTACCGAGACTTCCTTCCTTCCTTCCCTTTTTTATTTGGTAGGGTTACCCTTTCCTTTCCCTTCCCTCCTTTCTTTACATCCTTTCCTTTCTTCGGGGGGGGGGGGGGTAGCTCTTTCTTCTTTCCTTTCCTTCCATTTGCTTTGCTTTCCTTTCCTTCCTTCCATCCATCCTTTCTGTCCATTCCTTCCTTCCTGTCTTTTCGTCCTTTCCTTCCTTCTTTCCTTTCTTTCCATCCTTTCCTTCTTTCTTTGGTAGGGGTACCCTTTCCTTTCCCTTCCGTCCTTTTTTTCCATCCTTTCCTTTCTTTCTGTCCTTTTCTCCCTTTCGTTCCATCCTTTTTATTCCTTCCTTCCTTTCTTTATATCTTTTCCTTCTTTCCTTTTTTTTTTCCTTCTTTCTATTCACCCGTTCCTTCTTTCTTTCCTTCTTTTTTTGGGGGGGGGGTACTTCTTTCTAATTTCCTTTCCTTCCACCCTTCCTTTCTTTCCATCCTTTCCTTTATTCCTTCCTTTTGTTCTGTCCTTTCCTTCCTTCCTTCCTTCCTTTGTATCCTTCCTTCTTTTGCTTCTTTCTGTCCTTTCTTTGGTAGGGGTACCCTGTCCCTTCCTTTCCATCCATTCTTTCCATCCTTTCCTTCCTTCCTTCCTTTACGTCCTTTCCTCCTTATTTTCCTTCTATCTTTACGTGCTTTTCTTCTTTCTTTTCCTTCTTTCTTTCTGTTCTTTCTTTGGTGGGGGTACCTCTTTCTAATTTCCTTTCTTTCAATCCTTCCTTTCATTCCATTCTTTCTTTGTGTCCTTTCCTTCCTCGCTTTATTTCCATCCTTTCCTTCCTTCTTTTACTTTTTTGTTTTCCGTATTTTCCTTTTGTTAGGTGTACCTTTTTCTTTTCCTTACCTTCAATCCTTCCTTTCTTTCCGTCCTTTCCTTCCTTCCTTCTTTCAATCAATCCTTCCATCCTTTCTTTCTGTCCTTTCCTTCCTTCCTTTCTTTCTGTCCTTTCCTTTCTTTCTTTTCTTACTCTTTTTACTCATCTGAATCCACAATTACCAGATTTTGCTGCAATAGTCACCTTCTGTCCAGAGATTTTAAAACAAATGGCTTGCTAAAAGATACAAAAAAAGACAAAATATACTTTTGCTGCAATATTCATTTTTAATTGAGAGAATTCCCCTGCAGTACTTTTTTGTGCCAGTAGATATCCTCAGTCTGATGCCCAATATTACTCAACCTACTTCCTCTGAGCCCAAGTTGTTCTGGACCCACCCCCAGCCTGTGACTGGAAAAGTGAAAGGAGAAGCAGCACAGTGATGGGTTCACCTGTCTGACATACATTCTGCGTTCTCCTCCTATCAGCATGCTTGTCAGCACATTAACTGGTTGGCTACTTCTTCCTCTCATATTCTTGCCCTGCAAGAGGCTGATGCCAGGTCAAATGTAGGTACTTACACTGCTTATGTTTAAGAAATATATTAACTGATTTATTAATGATTACAGAGCTGTTATAATTTGTGTCTTTTATCTGCCCGGAGTTCAGCTTTAAATGATATAAATTGAAGGAGACAGGAGGCCCCAGATGTTTTACAGACGATAAAGCCTAGACCTCCTTATGTCATTTTTGCAGCTGAATACTTTACAAAATGTTTTAGCTTTTCTCAAAGGACAAATATTGTAAGTTGTTGTTATTACTGTAATGTTAATTTCTTATGTGTGGTTATCTTTTCTGAAATGCTGGCGTTGTATACATCTTAGGAGCTTAAAGAGCGTGATTTCCACGCCGGAGATCCTGGAAATGGCCATTGCACCACGTCTCATTCCTTCTATGTTACTCTAATTCCCCATCATGTAAAATAACCAGAAGATCTTCTCTGCAATGGTCAATTCAGGGGAAACTGCAAACACCAGTCATCGATTAAAGTAAAAAGGTCCACCCCATCGCTAAAATCTCATTTAACCACTTCAATATCGGGCACTTTC
Organism: Rana temporaria; assembly: GCF_905171775.1. NCBI lineage: Eukaryota > Metazoa > Chordata > Amphibia > Anura > Ranidae > Rana > Rana temporaria. Next base: position 17,814,422 of record NC_053498.1, on the reverse strand, counting down.
GCCCCAACTTGCCCAGGACAATTTTCAGCTTTCAGCGCTGTTGCACTTTGAATGACAATTGCGCGGTCATGCAACGCTGTACCCAAAAAATTTTTTATTATTTTCTTCCCTCAAATAGAGCTTTATTTTGGTGGTATTTGATCACCCCTGCGATTTTTTATTTTTTGCTAACCAAATTTTTTTTGTTTCTGTCATAAAATGTTGTTTTCCCCTTCACTGATGGATACAGATGAGGCGGCACTGATGAGTTGGCACTGATATGTAGAATTTATGGGCACTAATAGGCGGCATTGATATGCAGCACTGATGGGCACTGATAGGTGGCACTGATAGTCAGCTGTGATGGGCACTGACAGGCGGCACTGATTGGCACTGACAGGTGGCACTGATGGGCAGCACTGATAGGTACTGATAAATTACTGACACGTGATACTGCTGGGCACTGATTGGTACTTATTGGCACTGTGGTGGGCACTGGCAGTCTTTTATTATGGGGACACTGATTGGCACACCTGAGGGGGCCCTTCATGTTTTTTTCCACTAGGGTCCTGAAGGTTCTAGTTATGCCTCAGCCCCCAACATTTGGAAAATGAAATAAAAATCTGAAACTTTTTTTTGAAGTGGCAGTTATTTATTTATATATATATATACACACACATTTATATTTTTTTTTACTTTATTTAATATCGGAAATTTAAGTTTTAACCATTGGGCCCCCAATATTTTGGCCAACGAAAATATCTGAGACAATTATTTTATTAAAAAAATGTCAGTCATTTGTGATATACAGTACTACCCTTTAATCTAATGTAATGCGGTTATATTTTACATCTCGTTTAACCTTATATCATCTTTTATTTGTTTATTTTTATACTTTATTTAATGGCGAGAATTTAAGTAACAAACATTTAGCCAATAAAAATATCTGAAACAATTATTATTATTATTTTTAAATGGCAGTTACTTATGACATAGAGTGCTTTAGCAAACTAAACATAATTTAGTTCGATTTTTACATTTATTTTAACCTAACCGCATCCTTTTTTTTTTTTTACTTTGATAGCGGGAATTTAAATAAAAAACATTATGCCTCGAAATGTGGTCATTATTTTATCTTAAAAAAAATGGGCAGTCGTTTATAATACTCAGCGCTTTAACTAAATGTAATGTAATTTTACATCTACTTTAACCTAATCTCATCTTTTATTACATTTTTTTACATCAACTTTTTTTATTTTATTAGTGAGAATGTAGGCATTTGCCCAATGAAAATATCTGGGACAATTATTTTTTTATTTTATTTTTTTTAAATGGCAGTTATTTATAATTGTATTTAGAAGTGCTTTAACAAACTAAATGTCAAAACTCCATTTACTTTACCCTAATCCTATTTTTGCAGAATGGAACAGTTGATCACAAAGCAGTAAAGAGAAGAGCTCTGACAACATTAAATATGCAATATGTAAATGGTTGTCAAGGAATAAGAGCTCTGATGAAAGTAAATAGGTAGCATGTAAATGGTTGTCAAGGAATACATTGTTTCTGTTCAACAGATAAATGACCAGGATGATGCAGGAGAGAAAAGCAGCCAAATGGAGAGATCCTTTAACCTCTCCCACCGCATTTATGGTGGAATTTTAAATCGCAATTTGATTTGACAGAAAACGCATGGCCTGTTTCCTTTATGTACTATTCTATTTTCAGCATTTTAGGCTCCATTCACACCTGTGCAACTGGTCATGCAACTTTGGGCATCAAAGTCGCATGACAAGTCGCAGCCCATTCTTTTCAAAGGCCCAGTTCAAATCGGTGCGACTTAAAGTTGCAGCAACTTTGAAAAGGTGGCTGCACTACTTTGATGCAACTTTTGATGTGACTTTGATCCAGAGAGTGTGGAGTCGGATCAAAGACACATCAAAGTTGCGTTCCAAAGTCTCACTGGAAATCGTGCGACTTTGGAGTCACGGAAGTGTAAATGGAGTCTAAATAAACATTAAAGGGGTTGTAAAGGTTCAGTTTAATATATATATATATATATATATATATATATATATATATATATACACACACACACATATATATATAAAGAAAAAAGTAAGAAAAAAAGGGATTTTTATTAACAGCTTACCTGTAAAATCCTTTTCTTGTAGTACATCACGGGACACAGAGCAGCATAGCCATTACATATGGGTTATATAGTGTACCTTCAGGTGATGGACACTGGCACTCTCCGACAGGAAGTTCCCTCCCTATATAACCCCCACCCATAGTGGGAGTACCTCAGTTTTGTAGCAAGCAATATGCATCCCAAAATTCCCCATAAGAGGGGTGGGAGCTCTGTGTCCCGTGATGTACTACAAGAAAAGGATTTTACAGGTAAGCTGTTAATAAAAATCCCTTTTTCTTTATCGTACATCACGGGACACAGAGCAGCATAGCCATTACATATGGGATGTCCCCAAGCAATGCTCCATGAGGGGAGGGAGACAACCAGAAAAAAACAAACAAGAGGTGCCACCGGACAAGAGGAGATTAAACTGCGGCCCGCAGTACCGCCTGCCCAAAGGCTGAATCAGCGTTCCTCCTAACGTCCATTTGATAAAATTTTGCAAATGTGTGGACAGATGACCAGGTTGCTGCCCTGCAGACCTGAGCCATAGGGACCTGGTGATACGCTGCCCAAGAGGCACTTATAGCTCTAGTGGAATGAGCCTTAACCGATAAGGGTGGACTCTTCCCCTTCAGGCCATAGGCCTGAATAATCGTCTGCCTAATCCACTTAGCAATAGTGGCCTTAGACGCTGCCTGGCCCTTCTTGGGCCCTTCCGGCAGAATGAATAAGACGTCCGTCTTACGAATCTGGGCTGTAGCTTCCAAGTAAATCTTTACAGCTCTAACTACATCCAAGGAATGTAGTAACCTCTCTTCCTTAGAAGAAGGCTTTGGAAAAAATGATGGAAGAATCACATCTTGATTAAGGTGAAAATTTGATACCACCTTAGGCAGGAAGGACGGAAGCGGCCGCAAAACGACCCTGTCCTTATGCAATAATAAATAAGGTGCCTTACATGACAAGGCTGCCAACTCCGACACCCTTCTGGCGGATGCCATGGCCACCAGAAACACTAGTTTCCTAGTCAAAAGGACCAAAGGGATCGCGGACAAGGGCTCAAAAGGCTGCCTTTGCAAGACCGATAGAACCAAATTTAGATCCCAAGGATACAGGGGAGCTTTAATCGGGGGATTCACCCGAATAACACCTTGTAAAAAGGATTTCATTAAGGAATGGGCAGCCAACGATCTCTGGAAGAAGACCGACAAGGCAGACACCTGCCCCTTGATTGTGCCGACCGCCAAACCTTTTTCCACTCCCAACTGTAAAAACTCCAGGATTCTCCCAATAGTATATTTGCGGGGATCCCATTTCCTGGTTTCACACCAGGTAATATAGGCCTTCCACACCCTATAGTATATTAACCTGGAAACTGGTTTTCTTGCGTTTATAAGGGTAGAAACGACCTGCCCTGAAAGGCCTCTGTTTCTGAGAATCAGGGACTCAGCCGCCAGGCCGTTAAATTTAGGGCCTGTAAGGCAGGGTGGTAGAATGGCCCTTGTGAGAGGAGGTCCGGACGTAGAGGGAGGACCCAAGGCTCCTCTACGGTCATCCTTTTTATCAAGGAGTACCAAGGTCTTCGGGGCCACGCTGGGGCCACTAGAATCGCTGGCTTGCGTTCCCTTTGAATTCTGTGAAGAAGACGGGGGTAGCATCCGTATTGGAGGGAAGGCATAGATTAGCGCAAACTGATGCCAAGGACACACCAAGGCATCTGTCCCGCAGGCCAATGGATCCCTCGTTCGAGAGACAAAGTTTGCTACTTTGGCATTGAATCTGGACGCCATAATGTCCACCTCCGGAGTACCCCACTTCCGGCAAATGACCTGGAACACTTCGGGATGGAGGGACCACTCCCCTGGGGACATCTGTTGGCGGCTGAGGAAGTCCGCTTGCCAATTGTCCACCCCGGGGATAAAGATAGCTGAGATGCAGGGGACATGGGCTTCTGCCCATGAAAAGATCCGATCTACCTCCCTTTGGGCTGCCTGACTCCTGGTGCCACCCTGGTGGCTTATATAAGCTACGGCAGTGGCATTGTCGGATTGTACCCTTACTGGGGAGCCCTGCAGAACCTCCGTCCAGCCCAAAAGAGCCAACCGAGCTGCTCGGATCTCTAAGACATTTATGGGTAGGGCTGATTCTGCCCTTGACCATTTCCCCTGTAGGGTTAAATCGTCTAGGACTGCACCCCAACCTGATAGGCTGGCGTCCGTGGTTACTATTCTCCATGAGGGGGGATTGAACGATCTTCCTTTCAGAAGATTTTTTGTGACTAGCCACCAACACAGGCTCTGCCTTACCGCATAGGGAAGGGAAATGGGAAGATCCAAGGCCTGGAGTCTTTTGTCCCAGGCCGCGAGAATTGCTCTCTGGGCATAGGGCACTGCCTCGAAGGTGGCCACTAGCTTTCCCAACAGGCGCATGCAGAGGCGTATAGATGGCCTTGTGCTGCTTAGGACTATGTGGATTAACTCCCTTATCGAGTCCACTCTGGACTGGGGCAGGAAGATCCGTTGTTGTCTTGTATCTAAAATCAGACCTAGATACTCCAACCTTCTTGTGGGCTGTAAAGCCGATTTGTCCCGGTTTAGAACCCAACCCAGGGACTCTAGGCAGTTTACTGCTAGCAACACTGCCCGATTTAGACCGGCCGCTGAGTGGTCGACTACCAGAAGATCGTCTAGGTAGGCCATGATCAGAATGCCCTGTTCCCTTAGGATGGCTAATACGGGGGCCAGGATCTTCGTAAAAACCCGAGGGGCCGTGGCTAGTCCGAACGGAAGAGCCACGAACTGATAATGCCGATAGTTTAGGGCAAAACGCAGATACCTGTAATGGCCTGGGAAAATCGGAACGTGCAGGTATGCGTCCTTTATATCGATGGAGGCCAAGAACTCCTTTCCTTGGAGGGCGGCCACCACCGAACGAATGGACTCCATTCGAAAAGACCGGACTCTTAAAAAGCGGTTTAATAACTTTAGGTCCAGAATAGGCCTGACGTCGCCGTTTGGCTTCGGGACAACGAAGAGGTTTGAGTAAAACCCTTGTCCTTGCTCCCCTGCTGGTACTTCCATAATCACTCCTTGAGATAGGAGTCGCTCTAGGGCGGACAGAAGCGATGCCTGTCTCTGAGGGTCGCCTGGAAGTCTTGACATTTGAAAGTGAGGAGGGGGGAACTCCCGAAACTCCAGCTTGTACCCCTGAGTTACTGAGGACAGAACCCATTGGTCGGTAACTTGGGCCCCCCACAACTCCGAGAACAACCGGAGTCTTCCCCCCACTCGAGAGAGTGGGGGCGCCCCTTCACAAGGCTGCCTTAGGGGCAGCCTTAACCGGCTTACGGTTCCACGGTCTCTTGTTCCCTGCAGCTTGCCCCTGGGGCCTGTTTGCAGCTGCGCGTCCAGGAGGCCGTCGATACTGCCTAGAGAATGAGGGCCCTGGAACTGGAGAGGTTGGGCGCTTAAAAGAGGGACCTCGGAACCTTTTCTTAACCGGCAAAAGGGTGCTCTTACCACTAGAGATCTTTTGAATATATTTGTCAAGATCTTCTCCAAACAATCTCTCTCCTTGAAAGGAGAATCCTGTAAGGAGTTTTTTGCAGGGGGTTTCTGCAGACCAGTTCTTTAACCAAAGTAATCTTCTCATGTGGACCAAATACAGGGATAGGCGGGACGCCTGTTGGATTGAATCCTTGATAGCGTCTACCGCGAAACATAAGGCTCTAGGTAGATCGGCTAAGTCCTGAGCCTGTTGAGCCGGGAGGTCCTTTAGGGCCTGCTTGGCCTGGTCTTTTAAAGCCTGGCAGACGCCAATGGCAGCTACAGCTGGCTGGACCACTGCCCCCGCTGTGGAAAAGGATGCCTTTAGTAAGGTCTCAAGCCTTTTATCCACAGGATCTTTGAACATGTGAATATTGTCCACTGGACATGTTAAAGCTTTATTGACACATGATATGGCTGCGTCAACAGTGGGGACAGCCCATTTTTTTGAAAACTCCTCCTCTAAAGGGTACATAACTGCGAACCTTTTAGGAGGCAAAAAAATCCTGTCTGGCTTAACCCAGTCCTGAAATATCAGGTCCTTTAACAAAGGATGGACCGGGAACACCAGGTTGGCTTGGGGCGCTTTTAGGGAGCCCAATGAGGACACAGCGGAGGCCAGCGGCTGAGGCAAAGGCATTTTAAAAGCTGACCGCACCATATCCGTTAAGGACTGAACCCACAATCTTTCTGCGTGAGAAGCTGAAAAAGGTTCTTCTATAGTAGAATCTTCAGAACCCAAATGGTCCAGATGATCCTCAGCCTGGTCTCCTGTATCTTCCAATTCCTCAGTGGAAAGGACATCTTCCTCAGGAGATTCAAACCTGGGAGACGGGGACCTAGCCCGCTTCTTCCCGGATAAAGAGGCCGTAATAAGAGCGGCCATCCTCTTTTCAAATCCACCCAAGGTGGAGGCTAACATCTCTTCCGTGACATAGGAAGGAGTTGGTTGAATAGGGCCCGCCATAGCACCTAGCAACCCCGATGGCTCACCCAGGGCAGCAACCTCCGGATCCTCCGGGGAGGTAGGGGCAGGTGGATTCGGGGAAATATCCTCCGAGCCCGATGGGGAACCCTTCGGCTTTTTAACACCTTTAGCATTTTTAGCGTTCCCTGCACCCTTAGGAGCCATAATAACAAATCTGAGATACTCCGCTAATATACAACTAACTGTAATAGCTGGAGAAAAACACACATTTAAATAAATGAGGAAAAAAATGTAGGCTAGGGTAATGTTAGACAGAAACTAAACTTCCCAAAACCTAACAAGAGATAGCAATATTGAGCCCCAAGGGCTTAATCATATCCTAATATTGCTTCCCTTAATGCTGGGCTAAGAGAGTACCAAATACTAAGTACTCTGACTGCTACTTAGTACACCGGCTTTTCAGAGAAAATATGAGCTTAAACAGCTCTTTAGCAAGGTGTGTACAAAAAAACGGCCACTAGGTGTCACTGTGTCAGCATAACATAGGCAAACCTATCCTGCTCAGCTCAGCATCGCTGCTCCGTGTCCCTTCACAGCCTTCAGCAAACTGACAGGCTAAATAGAGTTTTTCCCTCTGATGTACAGAGGGGAGGGAACTCCCTGGGCGTCCCCCGCCCCTCCACGCAGCGTCGGCGCCTATAACAGTGCGCGCGCACGCGCGCGCGCGCGCGCTCCCGACGCCGCTCTCAGGAAGCAGGAAGCAGAATCCATGTGGGGAGAGGAGCCCGGGAGCTGCTGGAGACACACAGACATCAGGAAGTAAGTAATTTAAACCTGACATGCTCCCTTTTACATTTCAAGGAGCAAAACACCTTGTAGCAGCAGCAGCAGTCTATTAGCCCAGCCAGAGGAACAGTATACCTGGGTGTTTGAGCCATCCAGTCATGCAGACTTTGTGGTTTCTCTTTTAGCCCATGCACAGAGGCATAAAAAAGGCTTTTCCCCAGAGTCCCCTGTGGGGAGCCCACTGACAAACCAAGTTCCGTAGGCCCCCCGCTTACCTTTCCACGCCGCAGGGTATTGCTCATGCAAGAGGCCCAATCTTCCCCCTTCACCGTGGGTATGGTCATAGACCTTCAGGGACCGGGGTCCAAGTCAGGAACACCACACACCTGGACCTATACAGCACTACTGGCAGCAGGTATTCATAGGTTAAAAAACCCAGTCCTGGAACCCAGAGTCCAGCCCTCCAAGGAGAGGCATTATAGGCAAAACCCCATCCACGAATTGGGGCCCGGGTACCGTCCACTTTGGCTATGAAGCACCTTGGACGGATCCGGTCGGCTGGCCCTGGTCCCAAGGACAAACTGCAGGCACAACCTTCAACGTGCACCAACACCTAAGACACTGGCGAAAAAACTGAGGTACTCCCACTATGGGTGGGGGTTATATAGGGAGGGAACTTCCTGTCGGAGAGTGCCAGTGTCCATCACCTGAAGGTACACTATATAACCCATATGTAATGGCTATGCTGCTCTGTGTCCCGTGATGTACGATAAAGAAATAAGTATAAAAAATGTTATTTATTTTTAAAAAGGGAGGTTGCCTTCTGGGAATTCAGCTTGAAAAAAAACAAAAAAACAAACCTAAATGTAAAATATATATATAGGCTATTAGGAATAATGTGGCTATAGCTTAGAAAATCAATTTATACAGAATTGGGAAAAATGAAACTGTCACATAAGTCTGACACTAAGCTGTCAAAGCCATCACACATCATTTATGTATAATTAGACAATTCATCTTCAATCCCTTTTAGGTTCAAATACTTAAATTAAAGTTAACACACTGAAGGAAATAGAACAAAATCATAGATGTCTAGTAAAAGGACTCCAAGAATTGGACAAAACCTACCCTTGCAGAGGGAACCCCCACATTGCAAGGGTAAATGCTTATTCAATCTAGGGGTGCAGGGGTGAGGTGTAATACCGAATTCCTGGCTCTGACAGGCTACTTCAGTCCATGGGACTGGCATACCTCCCAACACTTTGAGATGAGAATGAGGGACACCTACTACCGTGTTCCCTGAAAATAAGACCTACCCAGATAATAAGACCTAGCAGGATTTTCAGGGAGGGCTGCAATATAAGCCCTACCCCGAAAATAAGACCTAGTTTGACATGGTTGTCTCCTCCTCTTCTCCTGCTTATCAGTGGGAGATCTCGACCCCCCCTCCCTCTGCAATGCTCGACTTGCGGAAGATTGTACAGGCGGGCTATGGAAGCCCAGAGCGGCACTCAGATCTCCTTCTCCAGTCAGTGGGGGATGTCAGCCCTCCTCCCTCTGCAAAGTTTGGCTCGTGGAAGAGAGCTCAGGCAGGCTATGGAAGCCAGGAGCAGCGCTATAATAAGGTACCTGACACAATACATTTTACTTTACTTCACATGGGATTCCTGTCAGGCAGAGAGGGAAAGGGGTAGAGAAGTCCACACAATAGTAAGCCCTACCCCGAAAATAAGCCCTACCATGTTTTTGGCTGCCAAAATTAATATAAGACCCGGGCTTATTTTCGGGGAAACACGGTATCAAACGTATGTAGGCATAGGACACGCCCCTGCCACTTAAGCCCCAGACCATTTTGCTGGTCAAAGACCAGGCCACTTTTTGCGATTCGGCACTGCGTTGCTTTAACTGACAATTGCGGACCGTTTTCATCGGACATGTCCCCTCGTGTGTACGGGGCCTTAAAGGTTGCAGACCCCTGGTCTATCACATAGAATCCCAATAAAATAAATTATGTTTTTGGTTATAACATGACAAAATTTGGAAAATTTCAAGGGGTATGAATACTTTTTCAAGCCGTACATCCATTCTGATCCTTCAAATTTTCTCATTGTGATCCCCAAAAACAGAGGCTTCATACTCGCCTACTACCGTTCCTCTGATCATCCCTCAGAGACTCTTTACATTTGACACTTTCCAGTTGTGTCGGATACCTGGATTTGCAGTGCTTTCTTCCACCAAACCTCAAGTTTCTCCAGGACACGGTAGTGACATAAGGGTCAGCGGAAGGAACCATTGCCTGTGGTAGGGGGGAACAGACATCGGACACTCCTGGAAGTGTCAAGTATGAAAAATATCTATAGGGGAATAGTTCTAAAGCAAAGCGAAGATTAGAAGAACAGCAAAAAAGATGAGTTATAAGGCCTTATAATACAAAACCGGTGAGAGACAACGGCACTCACCAGAAGAGAACAGTACATTGACAGGGAGATAAACAATGCGTACAATGTATCCACAATGATTAGTTACCTGTCAACATGGGAGTATTTGTTCTGTTAATCCACAATGATCATAACGCTTCGTTTGTAGAAATCCTCTGCTAAATAATCCGATTGGAGCTGCACTGCTGAGAAAGGTTCACGCCAAGTCTATCTACTAACAAGATGCACTTGTTTTGGATTATAAATTTATTAGGGGTATCATCTCTGAGACTACAGCAGCAGTTGTTTTGTACAATTATAGGATTTTGTTTACTCTAAGCTCCACATCATCAAGTAGAGCCTCTTCTTTCCCAGGTTCTGTTTTTTTTAATATATTTTTTAACCAATTGCCATGATGTCCCTCTATCAAATTCCCAGGCCTGATAGAAAATACTGTATATACATATAGCTATTGATATACAGTAAAACCTTGGTTTGAGAGTAACTTGGTTTAAGAGCGTTTTGCAAGAGAAGCAACATTTTTAAATACATTTTGACTTGATATGCAAGCAATGTCTTGATATACAAAAAGCGTCATATCACAACTGAGTATGAAAGAGAGGTGCCTCTAAGTGTAGCAGTATGGTTACATTAAGAGCCGGTTCACACTGGGTTCGGGGGCGACTCGGCAAGGCGTCCTGAAGACGACTTCAGAGGCGACTTGCAAAATGACTTCTGTATAGAAGTCAATGCGAGTCGCCCCCAAAGTCATACAAGAACCTTTTTCTAAGTCGGAGCGACTTGCCTCGCTGGAATTAGAACGGTTCTGGTGAATAGAATGGGACGCGACTTGTCAGGTGGCTGAGTCACCTGACGAGTCACCCCAGTGTGAACCCGGCTCTTAACCACTTAAGGACCCCTTCACGCCAATATACGTCGGCAACCTGGTCCGAAGCTCCGTGGCCGCGGGACCCGCGGACCCGATCACCGCCGGTGTCCCGCGATCGATCCTCCGGAGCTGAAGAACGAGGAGAGCTGTGTGTAACCAAAAATAGGTAGAAGAATACGTATCGGCCTAAACTGAGGAAAAAACTTTTTTATATATATATATTTTTGGGGGATATTTATTATAGCAAAAAGTAAAAAATATTGCATTTTTTTCAAAATTGTTGCTCTATTTTTGTTTAAAGCGCAAAAAATAAAAACCGCAGAGGTGATCAAATACCACCAAAAGAAAGCTCTATTTGTGGGGAAAAAAAGGACGCCAAATTTTGTTTGGGAGCCACGTCGCACGATTGCGCAATTGTCAGTTAAACTGACGCAGTGCCGAATCTCAAAAACTGGCCAGGTCTTTTTACCTGCCTAAAGGTCCGGGTCTTAAGTGGTTAAATAATGCGCTTGGAAGCTTGTTGTATGCAGAGAATACTTTACTTTTATGGAGGATATTTTTATCATCTCTTACAGGAAACTGGATAATACAAGTACATAGAGATGAGGATAAAAAAACAGCCTGTATAGAGAAACATCCTGTCATATCATAGAAAAACATGTACTATACACTATAATACTACAGCGCCACCTGCTGCATAGATAGGTATAATGCATACAGTGTATATTGTTCAGTTCATATAAGCAACTTTACATTACTTGTTGTTGTTCTTCCAACAATTAGAACTCTTGCATTGTACCACAGAGATTCTTATGTTTTATTAATAATAATAACATAATAATAGCAGTAGTTTGTTTTATATATTTTTTATATTATTATTCTTTAACCGCTTCCTGCCTGGACCATAGTCAAATGGTGGCCGCAGGAACCTTCAGGCCGTCATATGATGTCCTTCGATTCCCACAGTGTGGAGTGCGCACTGCCACCGGGGGGCGAGCGCCGCATCACTGGGGACCCGATGCGTGTGCCCGGCAGCAGCGATGTCCGCCGGGCACCCGAGATTGTGTAAACACAGAGATCCACGTTCTGTCAGGTAGAGGAGACCGATGGTGTGTCCCTTGTACATAGGGACGCAGATCGGTCTCTTCCCCTTGTGAGTCCCCTCCCCCCCACAGAAAGAATCACTCCCTAGGTAGCACATTAACCCCTTGATTGCCCCTAGTGTTAACCCCTTCCCTACCATTCACATTTATACAATAAACAGTGCATATTTATAGCACGGTTCGCTGTATAGATGTGAATGGTCCCAAAATAGTGTCAAAAGTGTCCGATCTGTCCGCCACAATATCGCAGTTTTGACAAAAATCACAGATCACCACCATTACTAATAAAAAAATAATAATAAAAATAAATGTCATAAATCTATCCCCTATTTTGTAGGTGCTATAACTTTTGCGCAAACCAATCAATAAACGCTTATTGCGATTTTTTTTTTTTACCAAAAAATATGTAAAAGAATACGTATAGAGCCTAAACTGAGAATTTTTTTTTTTTTAAATGAATTGGGATATTTATTATAGCAAAAAGTAAAAAATATAGGCCCAGATTCTCGTAGAATCGCGCAAAACTGCGGCGGCGTAACGTATGTCATTTACGTTACGCCGCCGCAAGTTTTACAGGCAAGTGCTTTATTCACAAAGAACTTGCCTGTAAAGTTGCGGCAGTGTATCGTAAATCCCCTGGCGCAAGCCCGCCTAATTCAAATGATCCGGGTAGGGGGCGTGGAGCATTTAAATTAGGCGCATTCCCGCGCCGAACGAACTGCGCATGCGCCGTCCCTAAAATTTCCTGACGTCTATTGCGCTAAATGACGTCGCAAGGACGTCATTGGTTTTCGACGTGAACGTAAATGGCGTCCAGCCCCATTCACGGACGACTTACGCAAACAATGTAAATTTTTAAATTTTGAAGTGGGAACGACGGCCATACTTAACATTGGTTGCCCCTCATATAGCAGGGGCAACTTTACACGTCGCAAATCTAACGTAAACGTCGTAACTTTACTGCTTCGACCGCGCGTACGTTCGGGAATTCGCGTATTTTGCTAATTTGCATACTCGACGGGGAAAACGACGGAGGCGACACCTAGCGGCGAAAAAAAAATTGCATCTAAGATCCGACAGCGTAAAAGCCTTACGCCTGTCGGATCTAATGGTTATCTATGCGTAACTGATTCTAAGAATCAGTCGCATAGATACGACGGCCCAGATTAGGACTTACGGCGGCGCACATTGCGTTGCACCGTCGTAAGCCCTTTGAGAATCTGGGCCATAGTTTTTTTTCAAAATTGCTGGTCTTTTTTGGTTTATAGTGCAAAAAATAAAAACCGCAGAGATGATCAAATACAACCAAAAGAAAGCTCTATTTGTGGGGAAAAAATTATGTAAATTTTGTTTGGAAAACGTTGCACGACCGCGCAATTGTCATTCAAATCGTGACAGTGCTGAAAATTGGCAGGAAGGGGGTGAAAATGCCCGGTATTGAAGTGGTTAAATACTATTATTACTATTATTAATAATAATAATCATAATGGACATAACTAATAATAATAATAATGTTATTATTTAGTAGTGGTAGAAGTAGTGGTAGTTGTCGTATTATTAATATTAGTAGTTGTAGTATCATTACAGTGCCATGAAAAAGTATTCATACCCCTTGAAATTTTCCACATTTTGTCATGTTACAACCAAAAACATAAATGTATTTTATTGGGGATTTTATGTGATAGACCAACACAAAGTGGCACATAATTGTGAAGTGGATAAAGTGAGAAATGCTTTTAAACATTTTTACAAATAAATATGTGAAAAGTGTGGGGGGTACATTTGTATGGAGCCCCCCCCCCCCCTCGAGTCAATACTTTGTAGAACCGCCTTTCGCTACAATTACAGCTGCGAGTCTTTTTGGGGGGGTCTCTACCAGCTTTGCACATCTAGAGAGGAACATTTTTCCTCATTCTTCTTTGCAAAATATCTCAAGCTCTGTCAGATTGGATGGAGAGCGTCTGTGATCAGCAATTTTCAAGTCTTGTCAAAGATTCTCAATGTGATTTAGGTAGTAATTTATTATTTATAATTATTATGTTTTATTTATAATAATTATTGTCATTTTAAATATTAGTATAAGTAGCATTAGTAATATTCATCATGTTGTTGTTGTTGTTGTTGTTGTTGTTGTTATAAGTTTATTGTCATTATTTTTTAAATAAATATGGTTTTGGATTTCCCCTATTTATTATAAATATGTATTATCCTGTCTATTCCTATAGTTAGCTAGTCTATCAAAGCTCTAATTATATTAATGAGGATACAAAAACAATTAACTAGCTGCCCAAACGCTATTATTTATTATTTATTAGCTGCTCAAACACTCAGAAAATGGTAGTCACAAGATTCTCTCAACATCTCAGAAGTAATGGCTTCGGTCCAATAGAATTACACTTTTGAACGCCTGGCGGCCATAAACTTCCATAGAAAGTACAGGCCGGCAACTTGACAGCTTTTCCATAGAAAATATTTATTGAAGCATTACAGCAATAACATCAGCCAAAAATACTGACGCATTTCGGCCTTGATCAAAAGCTTTTGATGAAGGCCTAAGGCCGAAACGCGTCAGTATTTTGGGATGAAGTTACTGCTGTAATGCTTCAATAAATATTTTTTATGGAGAAGCGGTCGAGTTGCCGGCCTGTACTTTATATGGATCACTTGTGAGCTTAAATTAGCCAGAGCAACAACTACTCTACACATCAACTATACTATATAGCGGTAGTGCTTGGGTGAGTTTTCCTCTTGCTCCTTTACCAATACTACCTTTGAACGTAACTGGGCTATATGGGTTGCTACCCTTAAGCCTCGTACACAGGATCAGTCCATCCAATATAAACGGTCTGAAGGACAGTTGTCATAGGTTAACCGATGAAGCCGACTGATGGTCCGTCACGCGTACACACCATAGGTTAAATAACCGATCGTGTCAGAACGCGGTGACGTAAAACACAACGATGTGCTGAAAAAAATGAAGTTCAATGCTTCCAAGCATGCGTCGACTTGATTCTGAGCATGCGCGAGTTTTTAACCGATGGTTTTGCATACTAACGATCGGTTTTGACCTATCGGTTAGCAATCCATCGGTTAAATTTTAAAGCAAGTTTTCTTTTTTTTAACCTAAGGTTAAATAACCTATGGGGCCCACACACGATCGGTTTTGACCGATGAAAACGATCCGTCAGACTGTTCTCATCGGTTTAACCGAACGTGTGTACGCAGCCTTAGCCATAAAAAACACTGTGAACGTCTTAAACTGTAATTGGTAACGTTAACACCCGGATGCGTACTTACCCTTTGTTATTCCCACCACACCATTCTGTTCCCTATGCATTGTTTGTACCTATTGAAAATGTATTAAACAAAAAACATTAAACAAAAAAAACAAATAAAAAATACAATGTTAGCTGTAAAAATAAGCACACTGCTTAAATAAGCAAGAATCTCATTTATTTACAAAGTAGAAAACTAACATAAAAACACTAAAATAATAATAATAATAATACAGAGCATATAAAACACAAAAACATACATAGTACTTTACGTATAGTCATCTTCAAGATGCTGTCTTGGCTACGCTCAATAGAAAAGACAAAGAACTCTAGTTGGCCATTACCTTTTTTTTAGTAGTAGTAGTACAGTGGAACCTCGGATTGTGAGCAACGCGGTTAATGAGCGTTTTGCAATATGAGCAATTATTTTTTTTTAAATCCTGACTCTGTTTGCGAATGTGTTGTCTCATAAAACGAGCCTCTGTGGTGTGCGCAGTACCGCATTTGGCCAGAGGTGCGGGGGCGCCGGAAGCCAACCAAAGCCATATCGGAAATACTCATTTTTCGAATGCAGCCGAACTGTCTCCAAGTATTTCAGATTCCCCCCCCCCCCCACTTCTGGCCACATGCGGTATTGCATACCATAGAAGTCAAAGTGGAACAAATTATTTTAGTTTCCATTGACTTCTAATGGGACAACTCGCTTTAATATGCAAGTGCTTTGGATTACAAGCATTCTCCTGGAAACGGATTATGCTCGTAATCCAAGGATGCAGCACAGTGGTGCAGTGAGTAGCACTTTCGCCTAGCAGCAAAAGGGTCGCTGGTTCGAATCCCGACCACGACACCATCTGCCTGGAGTTTGCATGTTCTCCCTGTGCATGCGTGGGTTTCCTCCGGGTACTCCGGTTTCCTTCCACACTCCAAAGACATGCTGGTAGGTAAATTGGATCTTGTCCAAATTGGCCCAGTATATATATGTATATCTGTGTGTATGACTGTGTGTCCCAAGCGTGTCACGATCCTACGGGGTAAAATGACCGCACCAGCCAAGCAGACTCTGGCTGGAAAAAGCGCCCAGAGGCGATTCAGTTCGCATGAGTTGCGCTATACAAGTCATTCATTCATTCAAGGTTCCACTGTTGTACTATCATTATTATTATTATTATCATCATCATCTCTTTATTTTTTTATTTAATATTATTATTATTATTATTATTATTGTTTTATTGTTTATTTTTGTACATTTTAAAATTCTGTTGAGTCATCGCATAGATCTTTGCTTTTTTTTTTTTTTGTGAAATTTTTCTCAAGTTTTATTTTCTTTAAACAAGCAACACTTTTTATTTCCAAGTGTTTTTTTTACCAGTAATCTAACCGCTCGATGGCCATCTAGTATACTGATTTATAAAGGCTTGTACCCATACATTGTAGCTAACAGGGGGGAAAAAAAGAAGGACTTGGGTCTTGTAGAAGGACAGTAAGGAGCTATGATACAGAGTACAGCAACACTACATCAAATGGTGAACTCTGTAACTTCCAATATTACACAGTCTTCAATGTTTCCCGTCTCATCCATCTCTCACGTCAAGCGTAGGTCTCATCCAATCCTCCTCAGTCTGTCTCTCCCTCTCTCTCTCTTCTCCCATCCTTCCGTGTTCTGAATGCAGATAGTAGCTTTCAATATTCCATTCGCACAACAGCTAACAGCATCAATGGGGAGAACGGGAGAGGGAGGGAGGGAGAACGGGAGAGGGAGGGAGGCAGCGGGAGATGGAGAGAACGGTCAGAAGATTCAGGCAGATGAGGTGCTAATAAAACAATGACTAAAAGGGATTATCAGGGAGAGGGAGAAGAACTCCGAGGCTTCAGTCCCCCCCCCCAGGTGAAGATTCCTCTGTAGAACCCCAATGAAGTGTCTTCCTCGCCTCCATGTGTAGCCCCCCTGCCTACTCACTGAGATTTTTTTTTTTTTATCTCAGCCAGGGAAGTGACTCACCTCATTGAGCAGCAGTGTCACGTATCGGCTATGCGTCATGGCCTTTTTTCTAGGGTCTCCCTTCCGTCCACTAAGAGGGTCTCCGGAGAGAGGGCGAGCATAAGCACATCATCTGTGTGTAGCTTATTACTCTGTAACCCCTTCTCCTCTAGAGTTAGACGAATGCCTTTCAGGGGGTCAGTCCTCCATGCGCTGATCTCCTGCAGATAGGGTTGCCACCTCATCCCTTTAAACCCGAACACATATGAATTACACGCGTTCTGGGGATGATTTAATGCGGATAAGGCACCGAGTTTAATTACCACCTTAACCACTTAAGACCCGGACCAATTATGCAGGTTAAGGACCTGGCCCCTTTTTTTGCGATTCGGCACTGCGTTGCTTTAACTGACAATTGCGCGGTCGTGCGACGTGGCTCCCAAACAAAATTGACGTCCTTTTTTTTCCCACAAATAGAGCTTTCTTTTGGTGGTATTTGATCACCTCCTGCGGTTTTTATTTTTTGCGCTATAAACAAAAATAGAGCGACAATTTTTAAGAAAATGCAATATTTTCTACTTTTTGCTATAATAAATATTCCCCAAAAATATATAAAAAATACTTTTTTTTCCCTCAGTTTAGGCCGATACGTATTCTTCTACATATTTTTGGTAAAAAAAAAAAACGCAATAAGCGTTTGATTGGTTTGCGTAAAAGTTATAGCGTTTACAAAATAGGGGATAGTTTTATGGCATTTTAATTAATAATTTTTATTTTATTTTTAATAGTAATGGCGGCGATCAACGATTTTTTTTCCATGACTGCGACATTATGGCGGACACATCGGACACTTTTGACACATTTTTGGGACCATTGTCATTTTCACAGCGAAAAGTGCTATAAAAAATGCACTGCTTACTGTGAAAATGACAATGGCAGTGAAGGGGTTAACCACTAGGGGGGCTAAGGGGTTAAATGTGCCCTAAGGTAGTGATTTTTACTGTAGAGGGGCGTGGCTGGACGTGTGACATCACTGATCGTCATTCCCTATAGGAACAGACGATCAATGACAAGCCACAGAGAAGAAAGGGGAAGGTTTGTTTACACTCACCTCTCCCCGTTCTTCAGCTCCTGTGACCTGATCGCGGGACACCGGCGGCGATCGAGTTTGCGGGTCCTGCAGGCGCGGTCACGGAGCTTCGGACCGGGTCGCGAGCGTGCGACCCAAGGCTGGACACTTAAAGGGCAACGTGTCTATGCCCAGCTGTGCCATTCTGGCAACGTTTATCGGCGTTAAACGCTCCTCAAGTGGTTAATCAGCAACAGAACCTGAGTAATCAATATGTGTTTGGTTTTAAAGGGATGAGGTGGCAACTCCTCTACCTGCAGCCTCTTTGCAGTCCCTTGCATGCCCTCCAGCAATGGCTGCATGGCATTCCTCCATGATGGTGATAATAGTGGAATATGACATGCAATATGCATTGGTAGCAGCATCGGGACAAGGCCATCTAGCGACCAGGGTGAAGATGCCAAACACCCCCCCCCCCCAAATGCAAGAGCGTTATGTTTCATCAAAAATCCTAAGCATAAATTCCCTTTTGTAAGCCAAAATTCTCCCCCCAACATAATTATGACTTTTCCAGTACAAATCCCCCCTCCCAGCTCAAATCCTCCTCTTACCCAGTTCCCCCTCCTAGAACAAATCCCCCCTAAATCCCTTCTACCATTTACCCCCCCCCCCCCCTCCCCCGCCAATTTCCACTCCTAGCACAATTCCCCCCAGTCATCCCTATTAGCACAAATCCTCCACCCCAAATCCCCTTCCTAAGTGAAAATCATCCGCCCACAAATTTCCACCTCCTAGTGGGATATCCAATAAACCCCCCTACTCACACAAATGCCTGTGGATATTACAGTGGGGGAGATGTCTGTGGATTACAGTGGGGGAGATGTCTGTGGATATTACAGTGGGGGAGATGTCTGTGGATATTACAGTGGGGGAGATGTCTGTGGATATTACAGTGGGGGGAGATGTCTGTGGATATTACAGTGGGGGGAGATGTCTGTGGATATTACAGTGGGGGAGAGGTCTGTGGATATTACAGTGGGGGAGAGGTCTGTGGATATTACAGTGGGGGAGATGTCTGTGGATATTACAGTGGGGGAGATGTCTGTGGATATTACAGTGGGGGAGATGTCTGTGGATATTACAGTGGGGGAGATGTCTGTGGATATTACAGTGGGGGAGATGTCTGTGGATATTACAGTGGGGGGAGATGTCTGTGGATATTACAGTGGGGGGAGATGTCTGTGGATTACAGTGGGGGAGATGTCTGTGGATATTACAGTGGGGGAGATGTCTGTGGATATTACAGTGGGGGAGATGTCTGTGGATATTACAGTGGGGGAGATGTCTGTGGATATTACAATGGGGGGAGATGTCTGTGGATATTACAGTGGGGGAGATGTCTGTGGATATTACAGTGGGGGAGATGTCTATGGATATTACAGTGGGGGTGAGGTCTGTGGATATTACAGTGGGGGGAGATGTCTGTGGTGATTACAGTGGGGGAGATGTCTGTGGTGATTACAGTGGGGGAGATGTCTGTGCATATTACAGTGGGGGGAGATGTCTGTGGATATTACAGTGGGGGAGATGTCTGTGGATGTTACAGTGGGGGAGATGTCTGTGCATATTACAGTGGGGGAGATGTGGATATTACAGTGGGGGAGATGTCTGTGCATATTACAGTGGGGGAGATGTCTGTGGATATTACAGTGGGGACTATATATGGCGGTGATCCGAAAAATGTATGTACGTTATAATTAATCGAAATATGTCGATTAATCGATTTTAAAAAATCGATTAATCGAACAAAAAAAATGTAATCAGTAACAGCCCTAAATTTAATGCAGCTCTGTAATCATAAATACATCATTAAATATATATTTCAATCCCAGCAGTGTAAGTACCTGCATTTGACCCGGTAGCCTTTTGCGGTCCCTGTGCAGCAGAGCTGGACTATGAAATGAAGAGAAGCAGCACACAGAGACAATCAGTTCATTTGCTGACAAGCTGGCATGCCGATAGAAGAGAGAAAAGTGACAGAGAGATGAGCTTATGACTGTGCTGCTTCACCTTTCACTGTCCAGGCCCAGGCTAGGGGCGGGTCCAGGATGACCTGGGCTCAGAGTAAGTGGGATGAATGATACCAGCCATCAGACTGAGGACAGCTAGTGGCAAAAAAAAAGTACTGCAGGGGGAAATTTGGCAGAAAAGGCTGTTTTTGTTATTTTATCTTTTAGCGGGCTGTGCGTTTTAACGTGTTATTTTTGGCAGGCGTTCTGCTTCAAAGCAACTTTGCTGCTTATTTTTTTACATTTTCTATTTCTTTATTATCTATTAGTTAAACTCAATGGACCTGGCTATGTTCTTTGTTACAAGAAAAAAAAGATAAGGTGCTTTTTCATACTAATAATTACTTCAGGGGGCATAGATAAGGAAGGGGGTCAGGGGGGATCAAAGTATGACGTTCTACCCAGAACTTTTGTTATGTAAAGTGTCCCATCTCAATGCTTTAAATGGTAACTCCACAGCCTGTGATAGTTACTTTCAAAGATACAGCGGATGTGTTGTCTGTTACTTAAGATGGCCGACTGATGATGCTGCTCCTGGTTAGGCAACGCTGCCGGGATTAAAGGATGACAAACGGAATTGTGTAAATGAAGAGATTTCATAAATATCAGTTCTAACGAGCTCTGTTCACAATTAGATTTATGGGGTATCAGAACACGGAGACGTGAGCGGCTGCTGCATGTTTAATGTCCTCACATTCTTAATGTAATGGCATAATCGTGAGGAGAGATTACAATATAATGCCCATCTCGGCGCCGCATTATTCAGCGCGCTGCATGGGAAATTTGGAATCGTTTGGCAAAATTTTGACTTTTTTGTGCCTTTGTTGCAAATGATTTACACAGCATTGATGCATTCTGCAGAGAGAGCACTTAACCTTATCATATTGTTATTTTATTATTATGATTATTCCAATCATTATTCTGGCGTAAAAACCACTCCAGCGACACAGGTATCCTTACAGCTGCTGCCAATAAGCTGTTGGCTAATCCAAAATTTTTTAAGCCCAAATAAACCCACAGTTTAACCACTTCAGCTTTGGAAAGTTTTACCCCCCTGCACATGACCAGGCCATTTTTTGCTATTCAGCACTGCGCCACTTTAACCACTTAAGACCCGGACCTTTAGGCAGCTAAAGGACCTGGGCAGTTTTTGCGATTCGGCACTGCGTCGCTTTTAACTGACAATTGCGCGGTCGTGCGACGTGGCTCCCAAACAAAATTGGCGTCCTTTTTTTCCCCACAAATAGAGCTTTCTTTTGGTGGTATTTGATCACCTCTGCGGTTTTTATTTTTTGCGCTATAAACAAAAATAGAGTGACAATTTTGAAAAAAATTCAATATTTTTTACTTTTTGCTATAATACATATCCCCAAAAATATATATATATATAAAAAAAAAATTTCCTCAGTTTAGGCCGATACGTATTATTCTACCTATGTTTGGTAAAAAAAAAAATCGCAATAAGCGTTTATCGATTGGTTTGCGCAAAATTTATAGAGTTTACAAAATAGGGGATAGTTTTATTGCATTTTTATAAATTTTTTTTTTTTTTACTACTAATGGCGGCGATCGATTTTTTTCGTGACTGCGACATGATGGCGGACACTTCGGACAATTTTGACACATTTTTGGGACCATTGCCATTTTCACAGCAAAAAATGCATTAAAAATGCATTGTTTACTGTGAAAATGACAATTGCAGTTTGGGAGTTAACCACTAGGGGGCGCATGTGTTTCTAACTTTAGGGGGGTGTGGCTGTAGGTGTGATGTCATTGATTGTGTTTCCCTATAAAAGGAGCTCTCCCCGTTCTTCAGCTCCGGGGACCGATCGCGGGACTCCAGCAGCGATCGGGTCTGCGGGTCCCGCGGTCACAGTCACGGAGCTTCGGACCCACGGCTGGGCACTTAAAGAGGACGTACCTGTACGTACATGTGCCCAGCTGTGCCATTCATGTGTGGTTCTAGTGTTGGTCACCAAGCACGCCAGCTGATCCCGGCACCCGACTAGCACCCGACTAATCTGATCCATCCCAGAATACCGAGCGGATAGCTTTCACACAGCCGAGCGAGGTTCCCCAGTGAGGAAGTTTTTGTCACGCACGCAGTCCCAGTGTCGGGCAGGCACTTACAAAGTAAGAGGCCAATCAGCTGATGTGTATTTTAATAAAACAGTATTATACTATGAGATCCCCTTTTGTTTTTCCTGCGGTTTGAACACATCGTTTTGTACCAGTGGACTCCCTGTTGCAGCTTCTGCCATAAAGTGTGCAGGCACTCATCCTGCTCAGCGTGCATGACCCACTTTTCTAAGGGGTCCATACGTAAGGGTAAGCGCATAAGTTATCCAGAGCACTTCGGGTGAAACTAGATGGTGAAGGCGTTCTCCTTATCTGCTGTGAATTTAACCTCATGCATCCATCCACATGAACTTTTTTTTTATGAACTTTTTCACATGATCACATCACATATGTGATAATCTGTGTTATTGCATTTATATTTTTTTTTTATGAAATTTGCTATTATCTGGGCGAGTTTTTTTCCTGTAATTTTGATGTGTTGAAACTTAATTCTAACCAATTTTTTTAGATGTTTATATAATTGCACAATAGCATTACCTTCCTATATTGTATTGTTTGTTTCACCTACCAGGTGAATCTCATTCACTAGGTTAACACATTGTGTGCAATTGGTTCACATGTTGAACCACAGCGCCCTCATCCACATATACCGTATTTATCGGCGTATAACGCGCACTATTTTGCCCTGAAAATCAGGGCAAGATTGTGGGTGTGCGGTATACGCCGATACCCGCTTTCCCGCCACGAGTTTGAATACTGCGCCGGCATATACCGAGCGCAGTACACTCGTGTATCTTCGGGGAATCTCGGCGCCTCTCGCGCTGACGTCCTGAGCGGACAGGACGTCAGTGCGAGAGTTGCCGAGCCTGCCCGACAATACATGAGTGTACTGCGCTCGGTATATGTCGGCGCAGTATTCAAACTCGGCGCGGGAAAACGAGCGGGGAGGACGCGAGGACGCCGCAGAAGGACGAAGAGGACACCCGAAGCCGCAGACGGACGCCGGACGCGACGAAGAGGACACCCAAAGCCGCAGACGGACACCGGACCCGACGAGGCCGCCGATGGATGCCGCGCAAGACACCAAAACTGTAAGAACAAAAAAAAAAAAATTTTCACAGGATTCAGGGCAACTTTAGGGGTGCACGGTATACGCGGGAGCGCGTTATACCGCGATAAATACGGTATATTCGCATACACAGTTCACCCCTGTAAACTGAGGAGCAGCTTTTTATTTGTATATTTTGCATATACCATCCTCCCTTTTGGGGGGTGTATATAGATTGCACTATATTTAAATATATAATTTCTGACGCGGAAAAACACTTTCTATCACGAAGGAGAAAACATACTTATTTACAAAAATGTGTAACAGAAAAAAAAGAAAAACATATATTTTTCAAAAATTTGGGCTTTTTTTATTTGTTTAGCAAAAAAAAAAAAAAAAACAATGGTGATCAAGTACCACCAAAAAGAAAGCTCTATTTGTGGGAACTAAACTATAAAATTTATAAAATAAAATATATGTTTGGGTACAGTGTAGACGGCGCAATTGTCATTCAAAGTGTGACCGCACTGAAGCTGAAAAGTGGCCTGGGCAGGAAGGGGGAAAGTGCCCAGAATCGAAGTGGTTAACCACTTTGTATGCTAAATTGTGTCATTACCATGGCTAATCCATTTTATGCTTTTTTAGTTACCAACCATTTTGGGTAACAATATATCAAGTTTGCTTTTACTACCTCTTATGGTGACCATTTTCCTTAAAGTGGAAGTCCTCTCAAAAAGTAAAAAAATAAATAAATAAATCCTGTAAAAACAGAAAAAAAATTGGAAAAAATATATTTTTTTACTTACCAGAAATTATGATTGCTATGCGGAAGTTCCTAATCTGCCTCTTCCCATACCGCGGCAGATCTTCTTCCTCGCCCTCCCTGCGTTGTCTTCTGGGGAATGGGGCGCGCTGCCGACATCGCGGGCGCCTAGGACAGGTAAGTGTCCTTATTTAAAGTCAGCAGATACAGTGATTTTCTGTGATATTGTATGCTTGTACACTCAACCTGGTGTGTCAGAGGGGCTGAGGTTCAAAAAAACAGAGGACCCATCCTATCCAGCGGCTCCTACAGGGGTAGCTCTTCATAGCTGTTTTCCCGGAGTGCCGGTTTAACCACTTAAAGGGTCACTAAAGGGAAAAAAAATGTTTTGCTGAAATGACTGTTTACAGGGTATAGAGACATAAAAGTTAACTGATTCCTTTTAAAAATTATTACAAATAGATAAAAATTAATCATATAATGTGCCTGCAGGTTCGTTTCACTTTTAAACTGGTTTCATGTTCCTGTGAAGTAAAGAGACACACAGAACAAAAACAAACAAATCCAGGGCAGTGTTTTGTTTTTAAAATGAATCTGATCGGTTCTGTTAAGTTTTAGACACACAGTAATGACAGCTTAGATCACCGTGAAAAGCTCCCAGTACTGTGGTTATAAGGAAACAGACAACCAGGAAGTGTGGAGATCAGAGCAGAATTACAGCAACTTCAAAGCAAAAACGAACAATAAGGACATGAAACCAGTACTGCAGTAAGGTAAAGGAAGCTATTTAGCTAAAAAAAAAAATTCTTTTAGTGATCCTTTAAGGATCGCCTAACGCCAATATACGTAGGCAGAATGGCACGGCTGGGCAATTAAAGGGCAACGTAATTGTACGAGCTTGTGCCCAGCTGTGCCATTCTGCCGACGTATATCGGCGTGAGGTCGCGCGCACTCGCAACCCGGTCCGAAGCTCAGTGACCACGCCCGCGGACCCGATCGGGTCACAGGAGCTGAAGAACGGGGAGAGGTAAGTGTAAACAAACCTTCTCTGTGGCTTGTCACTGATCGTCTGTTCCCTGTCATAGGGAACGACGATCAGTGACATCACACCTCCAGCTACGCCCCCCTACAGTAAGAAACACACACTAGGACACACTTAACCCCTTTAGCGCCCCCTAGTGGTTAACTCCTTCACTGCCATTGTCATTTTCACAGTAATCAGTGCATTTTTATAGCACTTTTCGCTGTGAAAATGACAATGGTCCCAAAAATGTATCAAAAGTTTCCGATGTGTCCGCCATAATGTCGCAGTCACGAAAAAAATCGCTGATCGCCGCCATTACTAGTAAAAAAAAAATATTAATCAAAATGCCATAAAACTATCCCCTATTTTGTAAATACTATAACTTTTGCGCAAAGCAATTAATACCGTACATTTTTTTTTACCAAAATTAGGTAGAAGAATACGTATCGGCCTAAACTGATGAAAAAAATTTTTTTTTAATATTTTTAGGGATATTTATTATAGCAAAAAAATTTTTTTTTTTTTTTAAATTGTCGCTCTATTTTTGTTTATAGCGTAAAAAATAAAAACCGCAGAGGTGATCAAATACCACCAAAAGAAAGTTCTATTTGTGGAAAAAAAAGGACGCCAATTTTGTTTGGGAGCCACGTCTCACGACCGCGCAATTGTCAGTTAAATCGACGCAGTGCCGAATCGCAAAAAGAGGCCAGGGGGAGTTCCACCCACAATTTCACTTTTTAAATATAAATACCCCTGTAATACACAAGCCTAATGTAGTCTAGTAAAGTTAGTCTGTAAACTAAGGTCCGTTTTGTTAAGTTGTTAGAGCATTTAGTTTGTTTATAATCTAGAACTAGACTGTGGCCATCTTAAGTGTGGGCATCATGAAGCCAGACTGTATGACTTCCTGGATTTCAGCCTTGCAGATCTCGCACATGCTCAGTGCTTTACAAGCGATGTAATAGGTTTCAGTCAGGTTTCCATAGCAACGGGAGTGTCATAGGAAGTTGCCGCCCCTTCTCTATGCAAATAGGCCATTTGCAAGGACTACTGGGATACATGATGCCTATCCCAGAAACCCTTGCGAATAGCCTTGTGACTTAATAGCCTAGGCTAATAAGGAGGAGGAAGTAATGAAGGACTACAAAATAAAGGTATTTACAAGCAACAAAATAAATAAAAAGTGTCCATTCTGAACACTATGAGATTAGGGCATGCAGCACAGAGAAACATAAAAAAATGGGTGGAACTCCACTTTAACCTGCATAATGGTCTGGGGCTGTAAAGGGGTTGTAAAGGAAATTTATTTTTTTCATAATAAGCATCCTTCACCTGCAGACATTCCTCTTTTCACTCCCTCATTGTTTGTTTTTGCTCAGAAGTTGCTCTATTTCTTCTCTGTTCTGTTCACTTCCTGCTTGTCTGATTGTTACTGACCACCGTGAAGGGAGGCTTTACTGCGGTGGTCAGTGACGTGCTCACCCCCTCCTGGGAACTACATCTGTGCGGCAGGACGCTCTCTACGTGTTAGAGACTTCAAGGAGGTGTGAATTACTGGGCGTTCCACAATTCATACTGGGAAATGTAGTTCTTACACAGGGGTCAAGTCCTGGGGAAAAAAGTGTGGGAACTCCCACCCAAGATCCACTCCCCCACCAAAAAAAAAAAAATGATACGCTCATATGCATAATTACTAAACCGCATGTTTTTTTTTTTAGATCCACTGTACCTTAGTAATCCTTTATGTTACTGGCCACTTCCTGTATATGGATTCATCGGGTACTGGGCGGGTTTTCTGTCACTTCCTCGATGCCACAATGTCTCCTGGGAGCTTTTGTCATTGTTCCCAGGAGACATTGCGGAGGTCTGCCGCGAGTTATCGCGGGATTTATAAAGAACTTTAAGCAAGTTCTTTCTAAATCCCGCGATAACTCGCGGCAGACCTCCGCAATGTCTCCTGGGAACAATGACAAAAGCTCCCAGGAGACATTGCGGTATCGAGGAAGTGACAGAATACCCGCACACTACCTGATGAATACATATACAGGAAGCTGCCAGTAACATAAAGGATTACTAAAGTTTGCCTGTCCCTAACAGTGACTCGAGCTGGGCATCGCTTCTTAGTGAAGGATTGGCTCGGGCGGCTCGGCTGCTCTCGGCTGCTCTAGTCCTGCAAGGGAACGGAGTTCCTGCTGTGAAAAAAGTGCAGGAACTCCGTTCCCACAGGACTTGAGCCCTGTTCTTACATGAACGAGCGATGCAAACCAGGAAGTGAATGAGAGAACAGAAACTAAAATGCCGGAGGTGATATAGATGAAGGAATTTAATAGGTATTTACTCGTTTTTTAACAGAATCATTACACTATTCTGTCTGTCTACCTTGCAGACATTCATTTTAGGCAAAAAAATGTTTTCCTTTACAACTCCTTTAAGTGGTTAAAGAAACCCAAGCTTACAAGATTCACCTCTGCAGAATGAAAAAGATACAATGTACTGTCGCGTACCTCGCTTTTCTATTGCTGACAGCGTTAAGTCTACAATGTCACAGACTTTTAAGTATCAGCGTGAGCTCAGATTAAATACTGAAAAAAAAGAAACATTAAAACGGAGCAGAAAAATAAAATCGCGTTACTCTCCGTTTAATGTAAAATAAATGATACTTATAAATAGTGCATTTTCCTCTCTGCTCAGCCTCCTCCTCCCATTCTTTTTCCACTTTCCAGGAGATCATTTAAAATCTAATTGTGCGTTCAACAATGGAATCTATCATACAACGCGTGTTAAAGGGCAGCTTTCTCCTACTCCGCATCACCGCTGAATTTATTTGCAGTTGTTGTAGTCTGTGTCTTCAACTGCTTTTTTTTTATAGTAAATTAAAGCTTAGTGTGCAGCAAAGTATGTATTTTCTGACACTAAATACCCTGTGCATTTAAATCTGATCTCTAGGCAGATAGAAATAATCGCAGCTTTGTAATCATTAATATGTGACTAAGGGATCTATTTAGAAAAAAAGAGGTGCTGTAAGAATGTGTTAGCATCTACAGAACACAGACATTAGGAATAATACCTGCAATGTGTATTTTCTATGATTGTCAGCTCCATCTAGTGGCCACAATGCAATATTTTTGTGATTGAGGTGTTATAGGAAAATACCACATTATGGCCAGTAGATGGAGCTGACGATCAGAAGAAATACATTGGACAGATTACACACATATCACACAGCCATCATGAATGATCCCCCGCAATTTGTCTTTTCTATGATTGTCAGTGCCATCCAGTGGCCGTAATCATGGGCATCTGCTCCATAGGGCAAGGGGGGTCGTTTGCCCCCCCCTGGAATCGCCAGGGAGAGCCAGGAGCAGGGCCGAAATGGCCCTGGGGCAGATTTAAGCGGTGACTGCATCGCTCCCCTCCCCTCTAGTTGTCCCTTACTTAGAGTGCCTGTCCCTCTTCTGGAATCAAATCCATTTGTCCCTCATTCCAAAAAGTTCCTCTTTTTGACCTGAAATAAATATACTGTAAATATAGTGTAGTGTTTCAATCAAGGGAAAGGGGTGCTGTGTAATGTAAAGGGTCCAGAGCTGTGGGGTGCTGTGTAATGTAAAGGGGTCCAGAGCTGTGGGGTGCTGTGTACTGTAAAGAGGTCTAGAGGTGCAGTTGTGGAGAGGGGGTACACAGTAGTGACAAAGAGATGTTGAAAGATGCAGGGGGCACAGTGGGGTGTTTTTACATTTTAACGGGGGGGCGCTTTTAACCCACGATAGAGGTTCGAAGAAAGGGTAAAATGCGCCCCCCTCTGAAAAAATTTCAGCGGACACTCATGGCCGTAATGCAATATTTTCCTGATTGAGGTATTTCAGGAAAATACACTAGATCGTCAGCGTCATCAATAGGCCGTAATACAATATTTTCCTGATTGAGGTGTTGGCTATCTATTGGCTGTAATACAATATTTTCCTGATTGAGGTGTTTCAAAAAAATACTGTATTACGGCCAGTAGATGGAACTGACAATAAAAAGAAACGAACATATTGGACAGATTACGCAATATGTTTCCCCTACTAATAATCCCCAGATTTCTCCATAAAGAGGATATGCCACTACCCAAGGTATCACAAGGGCCCAGCTTAAAATCACATGACTTTTGTGATTGGCTGTCACATGGTTCGAAAACTCCCAATCACAAGGATCGATTGGGAGCTCAGTCACAATCGATCCTCGTTTGCGCCCCCCCAAAAATTTTGAGCACCAGCCGCCACTGCGCTTGACTTGTAGTTTTGGTAGCTTTTGTTAAGGTTATCTGACAGATGGGTTTCAAATGTTTTGACAGGGGCGCAGTTTCAGTGCTTGCCATAGGCGCCATTTTTACTAGATACGCCTCTGATCAGAGGTGAGGCTGTCCTCCTGCCCTGTGTACAGTCACTTCAGGCGTCACGTTTTGTTTAGCTCTCCTTATTTGGACTTGATTTACCTTCATTGATTACTGCATACATTCCATTACAGAACACATCTGCAAATGCAGTAGACTGTGGAAATGGCCATAGCTTGTCTATTGAGGGCAGAAGAGCAGACAAATGGATTACTGAAGCATGCTAAGACGAGAGGGGAAGAAGTTCAGAGGATTCATTGTGGAAGATCTGATCAGGGACACTTGTCCTGACTCCTTAGTCCTCCAAATCCCACCTCATTGTCACCGCCATCCCCTCTTAACAATAACATTCCAGCCGTGTGCTATTCACTAGGACTACTCAACCGGCAAGACTGGAGTTTAATCAAATAATTATTTTAGTAGCTTGTACTATCAGTGAGGTTTTTGGATATAGCAGCATTCAAACTTTGGGTATTAAAAATAAAAATGATTTTTTTTTAACCCCTTGAGCCCCTTCATGACCAGGTCATTTGTTTGCTATTTAGCAATTTGATATTTTTACCTGGCAATTTTGTGCTCATGCAACGCTGTACCCAAACAAAATGTCTATCATTTTATTCACACAATTAGAGCTTTCTTTTGGTGTTATTTGACCACCACTGGGTTTTTTATTTTTACAAAAAAAGTAAAATTGGAAGGAAAAAAAAGCTATTTTTAATTGTCTGCTATAAAACATAGCCAATTAAAAAAAAAGAAATTCTTCATAAATTCATTCTTTGTTTGGCCAAAATGTATTTACTACATGTCTTTGGTAAAAAAAAAAATCCAAATAAGCGTATATTGGTTGGTTTGCGTGAAAGTTATAGCTGCTACAAACTGTCGTGTATATATATATATATATATATATATATATATATATATATATATATATATATATATATTTATTAGGGTTGTCCCGATACTAGTATCGATATCCGTGCTGATACCAAGCATTTGCCCGAGTACTTGTACTCGGTCAAATGCCCCGATGCCTAATCCGATACTTTGTCAGTGGTGCTTCTGTCCCCCGCTGTGTACCGCTCCGGTCCCCCTCCATGCTCTGCTCCTGTACCCTGCCGGGATCTGCATCAGTCCCCTCCATGCTCCGCTTGTGTCCCCCGCAATGCTCTGCATCGGTCCCCCGCCGTGCTCTGCTCGGGTCCTCCTCCGTGCTCTGCTCGGGTCCTCCTCCGTGCTCTGCTCGGGTCCTCCTCCGTGCTCTGCTCAGGTCCTCCTCCGCGCTCTGCTCTGTGTACTGCTCTGGTCCCCCGCTCCCCAGAGGCGATTCAGTTCGCATGTGTTGCGCTATATAAGTTTCTCACTCACTCACTCTGTGTACCGCTCTGGTCCCCCGCCGTCCTCCGCTCCCCTCTGTGTACCGCTCTGGTCCCCCGCTGTCCTCCGCTCCCCTCTGTGTACCGCTTCGGTCCCCCGCCATGCTCCCCCCCCCCCTCTGTTTCCGATCTGTCAGGATGGAGAGCGGAGGAAGGAGCCCTTTTCGGAATGAACAGTTAGTGATCTTTATTTTTGTCAGTGATCACTGACTATCCATTCATAACTGAGCATAGTAACTATGTTACAATGTCTCAGTTTGTGAATGGAGAGGAGCCGCTGTCTCCCTTACATTCGTCTACAGTGCAATTGAGCCTGCAGAGAATGGGACTGGGGAATCTGTGTCCTTAGTCCCTTTCTCTGTCTCAAAGAGGAGATATCAGAGGTCTGTTAAGACCCCCAATATCTCACCAAAGCCCCCCCCAACAGGGCTGATAAAAGCAGAAAAAAAGAATTGTAAAAATAATAAAGTTAAATAATAAAAAAAAAAAAACACTGACACAGCCCCTCCAAAAGAAAGCATTGTAATTTTTTTTTTTTTTTTTTTTAAAGAATATTTAAAAAAAATAATTGTAAAGAATAAAATTTAAAAAAAAAAAAAAAAACTGACAGTCCACGCGTCAGTACTGCATATTAGTGCCACTGTCAAAATAAAATTGAAAAAAAAAAAGTATCGGTACTTGGTATCGGCGAGTACTTGAAAAAAAGTATCGGTACTTGTATTCGCCCAAAAAAAAGAAGTGGTATCGGGACAACCCTAACTTATAATGGGACTGTGATAGTGCGGTGGACAATCTGACACTAATTGACACTGGGGGTGAACTGACTGATTGCCACTGACATCATCATTTTATGGTTGAACTAGATGGACTTGTGTCTTTTTTAAACCTGACTAACTATGTAATACAGTAGCCAGTGATAATCAGAGGCAGCCCGTCCATTGGGGGCGACACCCCCCCCCCCCAGCTCCACATCACCCCCCTCTATGCAATGGATAGATTCATGCATATCACGAATCTATCCATGGCTGCCACGGCCATCCCCTATTTATGCGTCTGGCCTCTTTCAGGGCACCAGGCGCATGAATTACAGTTTTTTTAAGCACTTGATTAGATCACAGAGCATTGTGCTCTAATCCAGAATTTTACCAGTGCAACAGGGAAAGCCAAAGTCAATAGCCAACGTCCAAGTCGTCAAGAAGATAAAAGTACACAAACCATAGGATGGGCTATGGGTGTCCTAAAATAGTACAGTGCCACATTTTTCCTCCAACAACAAATTTTCCTATCAACGTCCAAGTCGTGCCCATTCAAAGTCGCATCACAGCTGCTATGTAAAGCGCACGACTTTGGAGTCGTACAAGCGTGAATGGAACCTACAAGGGACAATTATAAAAAATAAAAAAAAATACATCAATAGTAAATAAAGTGACAGCACACAAAAAAATCCTGACTCACACAAATGTAAACATAGGTTTAGGCTCAGAATCCTCTTGCGGTTTCATGCGTTTTTGCACGTTGTGTGTAGGGAAGCCTATTCATTTCAATGGGTGATGCTGCATGGGAGTGCCATTAATAAGTAATAGGCAACGTGTTTCTGTGCATTGCAGGAAAGCTTGTGATTTAAAGCACGCCCCTGCAATGCACATACAGTATGTAAACCTAGAGCAGGGGTCTCAAACTGGCGGCCCTCCAGCTGTTGCGAAACTACAAGTCCCATGAGCAGGGCTTTTTTTTTTCAAAGATTAGGTGCAGGACTCCGCCCCCCCTACCCACCCCTGAGCACCGTCCCTTGGTTTCACTCCCTACCCACCTCCTAGTACCGGCCCTTTTAGAGAATACAGAACCAAGTATTATTTTGTGGTGCCAAGTAATTTGTATGTTTGCAATAGATCCCCTAGCAATAATAGACACCCCAGCAACACTAGGCACACCACAGCAACAATAGATCCCCCAGCAATAGACCTCACCACAGAAACAATAAATCCCCCCAGCAACAATAGATCCCCCAGGAATAATAAATACCTCCAGCAATACTAGAAGCACCCCAGCAACAATAGATCCCCACACAACAATAGAAAGCCCATTACAAAATACCACCCCAATGACAATAGACCCCCCCCCAGAAACAACAACAAGCTTCCCAGCAGCCAGCATCAATAGACCCTCCAGCAGCCAGCAACCATAGACCTCTCCTTCAACAATTACCCTCCCCCAATAGATCCCACACACAAAAATAGATTCCTGCCAGCATACCCCAGTACCCATTGCCATTACATACATTCAGTGCTAGAGGTGCCGGAACTGCGTTCCCCCGCGTTCCCGCTGAAAAAAAGCCCTGCCCATGAGGCTTTGCAAGGCCGACAGTAACAAGCATGATTCCCACAGGCAGAGGCATGATGGGACTTGTAGTTTCACAACAGCTGGAGGGCCGCCAGTTTGAGACCCCTGACCTAGAGTGATACCTAAAAAATAAATACATTAATAATAAATGAATAAACAAAATTTAAGTGACAGCACACAAATAATAATGTCTCTGTCCTCTTGTCTATCCCCATCCATCCTTTTCCTCCTCCATTGGCTTTAATAAAGCTTCCATAATGTCAGATATTGAGTGACCCTCTGACACCCAACACTGCTGGAGAATAAATACATTTTTATTAATGTTTAATATGCTAAAACTGAAGACTTATAATGCAACCCCTAACCCATGAGTCTCATCGGTGCGTTTTTAGGTCCATTGTTGTGCTCTGGCTGCCCATTCATAATTAATGGGCCGCCTTATTGCAATGCAAGTTAACATACAGCTATGGGCCACATGAATGCGAATCCTGCCCAACGCGTGGGATAATGTGCATTCGTTAAAGCACAAGGAATATGTGAATGGGCCTTTAGAGATTGGATGAAAGGTTTAGTGTATTATATCAATTCATAGAGGTCTATGGAAAAAGGAGGAGGATAGAGGAACAGATGGGAGGACCACCAGGGATTTTTTTCAGTGAAAGCTGCAGATTTCAAAATATTGCTAATAATTCAAACATTTTTTTTTAAAGCACCCCCGTCCCCCATGCTCAGGCACAAATGCAAGAGCATCAGTGTTACTCTCGTCGACTAAAACATTTTAATCAACTAACTTAATACCATTTTAGTCAACTAAAATACAACTAAAACTAAAACAATTGAGATGACAAAATCGCAACTAAAACTAACATGTCATTTTAGTCAAAAGACTATCTGCTGGATTTACGTAGGGCGGCGTATTTTTTAGCCGGCGTAGCGTATCGTCTTTACGCTACGTCGCCGTAAGTCAGAGAGGCAAGTGCTGTATTCACAAAGCACTTGCCTCCTAAGTTACGGCGGCGTAGCGTAAATGGGCCGGCGTAAGCGCTCCTAATTCAAATTGTGAAGAGGTGGGCGTGTTTTATGTAAATTATTGGTGACCCGACGTGATTGACGTTTTTAACGAACGGTGCATGCGCCGTTCGTGGACATATCCCAGTGTGCATTGCTCCAAAGTACGCCGCAAGGACGTATTGGTTTCGACGTGAACGTAAATTAAGTCCAGCCCCATTCACGGACGACTTACGCAAACGGCGTAAAATTTTCTAAATTCGACGCGGGAACGACGTCAATACTTAACATTGGCTAGGCCAGCTATTTGTTCGACTAACTTTACGCCTGAAAACGCCTTACGTAAACGGCGTATCTTTACTGCGACGGGCAAGTGTATAGGCGTATCGTT
The DNA here is from genome assembly GCF_905171775.1 of Rana temporaria. Classification (NCBI taxonomy): domain Eukaryota; kingdom Metazoa; phylum Chordata; class Amphibia; order Anura; family Ranidae; genus Rana; species Rana temporaria. Next base: position 17,779,855 of record NC_053498.1, on the reverse strand, counting down.
CGTGAATAGGCGTATCTCGCCGATTTACGCATTCTAGGCTAGACAGCTAAGATACAACGGCGAAGGCAGTTGTATCTTAGCTACATTTAAGTGTATCTCAATTTGAGAATACACTTAAATGTACGACGGCTTAGATTCAGAGTTACGACGGCGTATCTACTGATACGCCGGCTTAACTCTTTGTGAATCTAGCTATAAGACTAAAACTAAATTGAAATTTGACGTCAAAATGAACACTGGTCTATAGTGCATGTTCATACCTCAATACCATAAATAATAACATAATAACATATTTGAAAACGGATCTGTGTGTTTCCCCAATCACACAGTCCCCCAGACAGTTAGAAAACACCTGCAGGGAACACATTTAACATAATTGAACTTTGTGGCCTAAAAGCAAAATGCTATGTGTGGTGGAAAACCAACACTGCACATCACTCTGAACACACCATCCCCACTGTGAAGCATGGTGGTGGCAGCATCGTGTTGTGGGGATTCTTTTCTTCAGCAGGGACAGGAAAGCTGGTCAGAGTTGATGGGAAGATGGATGGAGCCAAATACAGGACAATCTTAGAAGAAATCCTGTTATGCCACGTACGGGATTTCTGACGGGAAAAGTTCCTTTCGGAAATCCCGAGGGGAAAGCCGAGAACCTGCTCAGTTCAGTCTTTCCCCTTCATACGGCCGTCTTTCCCGACAGGAAAACTGCGATGGAGCGTTGGCCAGGAATACTGGCCGTGTGTATGTTCCATCGCAGTTTTTCCCATAAGAAAACTGCCAAAAACCACCGGGCAAAAGTCCGCCAGGAAAAAAGAGAACTGGTCGGCGGTTTATGTGCAGTTTTCCCGTCTGAAAAACTGCGAGGAGCATACACACGGCTGGGATTCCCGGCCAAAAGCTCTCCTTACAGTTTTCCAGTCGGGAAAACTGATCGTGTGTACGAGGCATTAGAGTCTGCAAAAGACATGAGGCTGGGGCGGAGGTTCACTTTCCAGCAGGACAACGACCCTAAACATACAGCCAGAGCTACAATGGAATGGTTTAGATCAAAGCATATTCATGTGTTAGAATGGTCCAGTCAAAGTCCAGACCTAAATCCAATTGAGAATCTGTGGCAAGACTATTTTGCAAAGAAGAATGGGCAACAAATGTCACTCTCTAGATGTGCAAAGCTGGTAGAGACATCCCCAAAAAGACTTGCAGCTGTAATTGCAGTGAAAGGAGGTTCTACAAAGTATTGACTCCGGGGGGCACCATACAAATGTACCCCCCACACTTTTCATATATTTATTTGTAAAAAAAAAATGAACCATTTATCATTTTACTTTCACTTCACAAATATGTGCCACTTTGTGTTGGTCTATCACATAAAGCCCCAATAAAATACATTTACGTTTTTGGTTGTAACATGACAAAATGTGGAAAATTTCAAGGGGTATGAATACTTTTTCAAGGCACAATACCTGTACAAGTTTAGGAGATATTCAGAGTGCATGCAGCCGATGACATCACCGGTGCAGGCGATTTGAAGGTCTAGCTTACAGTGCTGGACCTTCAGAGGCTGTGCTGTAAACGGTGGCTTCCGCGCGCATGCACGGGAGTGACGTCACTGTGCCCCCAGTCACTCATGTAGCTAGAGGCCACAAATCCGGAAGGAAGACCTGGAAAAGATGTCCGCCGTCTAAGAGGTGAAATTGCGGCTCTGGAGGGCATCAGTCTAAGGCAGGGGTGTCAAACTTAATTCATTGTGGGCCGCATCAGCATTACGATTGTCCTCAAAAGGACCGTTTGTGTCTGTAAGATTAGATGTCCAGCGCATTCCCTCCCCTTACATTAGATGTCAAGAGCCACCCCACCATCAGAAGCTGAGTCCCCCACTCTCCCTTACATCACAGTGTACCCCCCTTTCCTTATGCTGCTTCTGGGAAGACGCTGGATGCATTGATTCAAAGCAGAAAGTAAGGGTCTGAAGTAGGGTGACCACATTTCCAAACTACAATTCAGGGACACCCTCCCTTCCTAAAAATCAGCTTGTGCTGTAACGAATCACAGTACAGTGATTGGACACAAGAGGCGGGATTTATGATTTCTCCAATCACAAGCAGGGGGCGGGATTGTTCTCCTCCAGGCATTCCCGGCCAGGACAAGTACTGTCGGTGAGTAAAGCGGTGATGTGGCGGCGTTTTTTGTGGGCATCAGATTGGCCCGGGGAGGTTGCTTTGTCAGTTTCATTCAGGGACACTGTATTGTCCTGGAATGAAGGTGCCCGGGACTGTCCCGGGCAATCCGGGACACGTGGTCACCCTAGTCTGAAATAGGACAAGAGGAGGGCTGGAGCTCTCCAGCAGCTGCAGGAGAGGTGCGAGGGCCACATGAAATGGCCCAGATTCGACCTGCGGGCCTTGGCCCAGATTCACAAAGCACTTACAACGACGTAAATCACCTTACGCCGACGTAAGTGCAAATGTGCGCCGGCGTATGTGTGCGCCAGACCCACAAACCAATATGTGGCCAAAAACAGGCCATCCTACGCCGACGTATCTTGCTTATGCTGGCGTAGAGTGGGCGCACATTTAGGCTGGACGCATGGTGGCGCTCCTATTGATTAGCCATTCAAATATGCAAATTAGAGAAATACAGCAATTCACGAACATACGTGCGCCCAACGTAGGCTACGCGATGTGCGCGTAAGTTGTACATCGGGCGTAAAGTTATTCCCCATATGGGAGGCGCAACCCAGCAGCAGATATGCAAAGGGCTGCACCAGGGAACACAAGCCGGCGTATTTTACGTTGGACGTGTCTGGCTGGGCGTAGGTTACGTTCACGCCGTACGCAGTGATCCGGCGTAGTTTAGGCAGTTGATCTGACGTGGTTTTGAGCAGGCGCAAGGGGATGCGTCCACGGCGCATGCGCAGTTCGTACTGCGTATCTGTCTGGCGCTCGGGGTCACGCCTCATTTGCATGGGTCACGCCCACTTCCACCTACGCTGGCATACGCCTTCGAAACGCATGCCACGCTGGCGCAGCGTTGGGAGCACTGGCTTGCTGAATTCCATGCTTGCCTCTCTGCGCAGCGTTGGCGTAGCGTACAGTGGTTATTTTACCGCGGCGTAATGTGCGCCCACACCCTAATGTTTTACACCTGTGCTCTAAGGTAAGTTTCTCATAATGTGCTAGCATGCAATGCATACTAGCACATTATAACATTGCCTTGCAGGGATTTTTTATTTTATTTTTTTCGTAGCCACCTGTGGTTTACTACCGCTTTAACTTTCCGAGTTTAAACTTATATGTTAGGATTGTTTTTTTACATTTCTGAATAATAAAAATAAATATATTTTCCAGCAGTGTGTTCTTTGTTTGGTTGTGTTCTTGTTGTATAAATTATACAGAAGATGTCATTATAATGAAATGCAGAAACTGGCTGATCTAAATCGTCCTCGCCGTATATTTCACACTCGTATACAGCTTTCCCAATAACAGTCTTTCGTAACCTGGAGGCTGAAATCTCTGTTTAGAGACTCAGTGTCGCAGAAGAACACATCCAATTTAATAAACAACGTCACTTTGTCATCTTCGGGTTTCTAGACATGACAGTTGAGTATTATGTCAGAAAAAGGGACAAACGCTGCTGAAGAACCTCCGTTTTTTTCAGATTATTCTAAGGGGCAGATTTACTAAGTGGTGAACTTTTATTTTTCCCAAATGCTTCTGCTGATAATAAAGGTTCTAATTTTTTTTTAATAAAAATAAAAAAACATGTCGTACTTCTCTGTTCTGTGTAATAGTTTTGCACAGAGCAGCCCCAAACGTGTTTATCTGTAGTCTTCTCTCTATGGGCCGGATTCAGGTAGGGGCGCGCATTGTTACGGCGGTGCAGCGTATCGTATTTACGCTACGCCACCGTAAGTCAGAGAGGCAAGTGCTGTATTCACAAAGAACTTGCCTCCTAAGTTACGGCAGCGTAGCGTAAATGGGGCCGGCGTAAGCGCGCGTAATTCAAATGAGGATGAGGGGGTGTGTTTTATGTTAATTATTGGTGACCCGACGTGATTGACGTTTTTCCCGAACGGCGCATGCGCCGTCCGTGGAATTTCCCAGTGTGCATTGCTCCAAAGTACGCCGCAAGGCGTACTTGGTTTCGACGTGAACGTAAATTACGTCCAGCCTCATTCACGGACGAGTTACGCAAACGACGTAAAATTTTCAAATTTCGACGCGGGGACGACGGCCATACTTAACATTGGCTACGCCACCTAGGGGGGCAGGTTTATCTTTACGCGGCGTATCTTTACGACGGGCTTAGATTCCGAGTTACGACGGCGTATCTACTGATACGCCGGCTTAACTCTTTGTGAATCTAGCTATATATCTGTTCAAAGTCCAGGTCTTATAAAGCTTGTCTGAGCTGTCAGAAAAGGGGTTGGTGAGCTGAAGTTACGCACTGCAGAGCTCAGTGAGGAGAGCTCTTAAAGCTGATTGGAGGGAAGGAACACACCCCCCTTCACACAGCACACAGGAACAGAGCTGATGCTGTCAATCAGCTGGAGGTCACTCCCATGTCACTTTTTTCTCTTGGTGTCAGGTAATCTTCTCAGAAGATTCATGCAATTAGCAGAAAAAACAAAGCAGCAGACAGATATGTACTCTTCATTGAGACAAGTACACACTATAGAGCAGTGGTCTCCAAACTGCAGCCCGGGGGCCAGATGCCGCCCTTTGCTTGCTTTTATCCTGCCCCTGGGGCACTATTTCATCCACTGATACCAACAATGGGGCATAGTTTCTCCTACTGACACTAACAATGGGGCCGAATGACAACAACAAAGGGGCCCAATGACACCAACAAAGGGGCCCAATGACACCAACGATGGGACACAATTCCTTACAGTGACACCAATGATAGCTGACAATTCCTCACAATGACACCAACAACTGGGCACAGTTTTTCCTCAATGACACCAACAATGGGACCCAATGACGGGGCACAATTACTCCCACTGAAACAAACAATGGGGTGTTAATTTTTCCCACTAATGTCGGGACCTTTTTGACTCCCACTGACCACTGTCCAGCCCTTGTAATCTCAGAAGGACAGTAAACTGGCCCTTTGCTTAGAAAGTTTGGCGACCCCTGGCTATAGAGGGATATGCTTTGTTCATATTTCATGTCAGAAGTCAAGGTGTTCCTACGTAGGATCCACTCGTCCTCCACTGGCCCATCATAGCTGGAGAAACACCTGGCACTTTTGGGTAAGAAGGTACTGCTGAAGCAAATTTTCCACCGAATTTGGATTAAAATCCAAAAATGCAGACTATGGTTTGGCTGCATTTGCAGAATGCAACTCAGCTGCTATATAAACTCCTCTGGCAAGAGCAACCTGTCTACTGGAGGACTGACCAAGCAGCACTAAAGGAAATGTGTCTAAAACACATAGAGGAAGACCTAATGACTGACCATCGATGTGGCCAGAAATATCACCACCAGTCGCCAAGGGTGGACAACACGTGAAATCCAGTGGCACCTACAGCAGCATATTGGTTGAACGGACAACCTGTCACCAGTCAACCAATCACCCACTAAGGTAGGGGGGGTTTCTGGACCAGGGTTCCATGGAACTCTAGGGGTTTGTCCAAATGTTGTTAGGGTTCCATGGAACTCTAGGGTTCATTCAGAGGTTGTTAGGGGTTCCATGGAACTCTAGGGTTCCTCCAGAGGTTGTTAGGGGTTCCATGGAACTCTAGGGTTCCTTCAGAGGTTGTTAGGGGTTCCATGGAACTCTAGGGTTCCTCCAGAGGTTGTTAGGGGTTCCATGGATCTCTAGGGTTCCTCCAGAGGTTGTTAGGGGTTCCATGGAACTTTAGGGTTCCTCTAGAGCAGTGGCTCTCAACTTTTCTAGTGCCGTGACCCCTTCATAAAATCTCCCAAGTTGTGGGAAAACCCTAATAGTAAATTTATTTTCATAGCGTGGGTTGTCAGCACCCAAGGCAAGACAAGTAATTTGCACCCTTAACCCATGGATATTTAGCGCTCCCTGAGTCCCTTTCATTTGTAAAGTAATAAAACACCGTATGGTACATTGTAGGCTGTACCACTCTATTTTCTTCTCTTTTCCTTGCCTTTTATCTCTCTTTATCCTAATTTCTTGGGTTGCCCCCCCCCCCCATTCCTCTCTCTAGCCATCTTTCTTGTTCTTTTTTTTATTTTTATTTTCCTCTCCCATTTTCTTTGTTCCTCCCCCTCTTTTTCTCTCCCTTCCATGTATTCTCTATTTTTATTCTCTTACTCCTTGGCAGGGAGTTGGGATGAGTGGCAATGCTGGGGGGTGTTCTGATCAGCCAACTTAGATGCTCTTGATCAAGGTCATCTGCTGATCTGAGAACTGTAGTGGGGATATTTAATGGCAACTCTAATCACAGGTAGTGTTAATCACTGTGTCTCTGGCTTCACTGTGTCTCCGACTTTGGTGTCTCGTAGAAGTGACACCTATGCCTAAATCAGGAGATAGGGTCTTCTCCAGCCCCTCCCACTTTACATTCCTCACCAGTCAGCTGACCTCTTGTCACTGCCCCCCAGCCATGCCGTGAACTGAATGGGTGGCTGCGAAGCGGCTGAGTGGGCGGCCGCGGGCTCTAGAAACAGCCCAGCTGGGTGGCCACAGGCTCCAGGCACAGCTCTGCTGGGGGGCTGCAAAAAGGCTGGAAGAGGAGTGTGGGCTTCAGGAACAGCCCAGAATTCAGTGACCCCTGGAAAATCATCATTCGACCCCAGAGGGGGTCCCGACCCCCAGGTTGAGGACCACAGCTCTAGAGGTTGCCAGAGGTTCCTTAAGCAATGAGCAGTTTCTGCCTCTCAGATAAGTTCCCACTGACACCATTGCTCTAGTTAGCTCTCTGTATTTTACAGGGCACAGTGGCAACAATTAAAGGGAACAGTGGCAACAATTAAAGGGCAAAGTGGCAACAATTAAAGGGCACAGTGGTGACAATTGATGTTGGCACAGTGGTAACAATTGATGTGGGCACAGTGGTAACAATTGATGTGGGCACAGTGGTAACAATTGATGGCATGGCACAGTGGCTGCATTTGATAGCACAGTTGTGACAATTAATGGGCACAGTGGTGACAATTGATGGCACAGTGGCTGCGTTTGGCATGGCACAGTGGCGACAATTGATGGCACAGTGTCGACAATTGATGGAACAGTGGCTCTGTTTGATGGCATGGCACAGTGGTGACAATTGATGGGCACAGTGGTGATAAATGATGGCACAGTGGCTGCGTTGCATGGCACAGTGGCTGCATTTGAAGGCATGGCACAGTGGCGACAATTGATAGCACAATGGCGACAATTGGCATGGCACAGTGGCTGCATTTGATGGGCACAGTAGTTGCATTTGATGGGCACAGTGTGGCTGCAATTGTTTTTTTTTTGTTTCTTTATGTTTGTTTGCGCCCCCCCCCCAAAAAATTTGGAGCACCAGCTGCCACTGACCATGGACGGTTGTGCATTGCACTCACAAGTCTAAAGAAAACCTGAATTGCCAAAGTATAGGGTTTGGGTTTAAAAAATCAAAACCAAAATGTAATATATTTCAGCTTACAAATTCTAAGATGTGGGGGCTGCACTCATTTCTTTTTAGGCTTTTTTTCTTCTTTTATCTTCACTCGGTAATTCTGCAAATACTTCCCGTCCTTGGGGGGACTCCAAACTAGAAGTTAGGTTTTAAAATACTCTCTTTATGAAATGTGTAATATCAATGTTTTCATTTCCATGTCCTCCCTCTGTTTGATCCTGGAGTTCTTTGAAGGGAAAATCTATTTAATATTAGTCTTCCCCATCTCAATAAAAGAAGCCTTATGTATTTTCCACACATTTCAATCTGCAGGTTTTTATCTGCTACTCGGATCATACAAAGTCCATTGATTTCGAATAACTATCAGTGGCGTCCTTTTCTGCAGGGCTACTTATAATACAACAAGGACAGAGCTTAAAGGGGAACTCCAGGAATGATATTTTCTTGCATCAGGCCAGCTTGGCTCGCTGTGGACATCCATGTGTGATATCTGGAGGGCCATTCAGGATGCTTTAAAACAATGGCCCAGATTTAAAAAGCAATTGCGCCCGTGTAACCATAAGTTACACGGTGCAATTGCTTACTTGCTCCGGTGTAACGAGTGCTCCTGATTCAGGAACCTCGTTACATCGACTGCAGCCTAAAATCTGCGCGGCATAAGGCTCTTATGCCTTGCAGATTTTAGGCTGCATTCTTGCGTGTGCCGCTAGGGGGCGCTCCCATTGTGATCAGCGTGTAGTATGCAAATTGCATACTACCAACTGATTCACAAACTTGCGCGGGCCCCCCGCGCAAGCCAGGTACGGAGTTTCCGTACGGCAACTTTAGCACAAGGCTGCCCCTTCTAATAGTAGGGGCAGCCAATGCTAAAGTATAGCCGCCGCTCCCGTGACGTGAAATTTGAATTTCACGTCGTTTGCGTAAGTGATTCGTGAATGGCGCTGGACGCCATTCACGTTCACTTTGAAGCAAATGACGTCCTTGCGACGTCATTTGCCGCAATGCACGTCGGGAAAGTTTCCCGACGGAGCATGCGCTGTACGCTCGGCGCGGGAGCGCGCCTAATTTAAATGATTCCCGCCCCCGGCGGGATCATTTACATTGCGCGCGCTTACGCCGGGCAATTTTGCCGGCGCAATTTACGGAGCTACTGCTCCGTGAATCGAGGGCAGCGCAAAATATTTGCGGGGGCGCAGGGCAAAATCGTTGCCCTGCTCCCCCGCAAATATCGCGCAAATGTACCTGAATCTAGGCCAATATATTTTTGGAACATGTTACATGTTCCCCCAATATTTGGGTAGGTTTAGGCAGCCCCCCCCCCTCTGTGTGACAGCAAGCGAAGGATCTTCTTTCCACATCCGCTGTCATAATATAAAAACAGCGCGACCCTGTGCGGGGCTCCGCCCACACAGCCTCATTACTTATTCACAGTTTCCTGTGAATAAATGAACTACAACTACCACCACGGCTGATGGTTTAGAGTTTTGAATGAACTGAGGGAGCTGATGAGCACTCTTGCTGTTCATTCACCAGCCCTGCAGCTTTCAACGGACAGCCTGTAAGCAGGTACGGGCAGAAAGCTGCAGGGCTTGTCTGCAGGAGCTTGACATTGCCCCCAATCCTCTGATTACGGGTGTAATACTATATAGGCTTTGCAGGAAAAAATTATAAATACACATTTTTCTACAAAAATAAGTGTATTTATAATTTTTTTCTTGAAAGGTGAACTTATCCTTTAACCGTTTAAGAACCGCCCAAGATACATTTACTGCAGAAGGGCGGCCCTTTAGCGCAAAAACACATCCCTGTACATGATTTTTAATTCTGTGTCTGGTGCGCGCACGTGCGCTGGCTGCGGCCCACTCCCGCGGCGACCCACTCCTGCTGTGATTGGACACAGTGGGAGCCAATCAGCGGGTCTGGCGGACCCGATGTCGCCGGGACCTACCAATCATTCTCGAGGCAGACAGAACGGTGGTCAGCCTATGTAAGCAAGGCAGATCGCTGTTCTGTGACAAGGGAAGATAGAGACCTTGGCCCAGATTCTCAAAGGGCTTACGACGGCGCAACACCATGTACGCCGTCGTAAGTCCTAATCTGAGCCGTCGTATCTATGCGGCTGATTCTTAGAATCAGTTACGCATAGATATCCATTAGATCCGACAGGCGTAAGGCTCTTACGCTGTCGGATCTTAAATGCATTTTTTTTTTTTTGCCGCTAGGTGTCGCCGACGTCGTTTTCCCCATTGAGTATGCAAATTAGCTAGATACGCGAATTCCCGAACGTACACGCAGTCGACGCAGTGAAGTTACGACGTTTACGTTAGGTTTGCGCGGCGTAAAGTTGCCCCTTTTTTTTTTTTTACCTTAAAATCAGGCATTGTAGCGCGAGCTACAGTATGCCTGTCCCGAATTTTTTCCCCCCATACTCACCTTGTAGTCGTCCATCGAAGATACCGGGGAATGGGCGTGCCTCTGGAGACGGAGGATGATTGACGGCCGGCTCTGGCGCGTCAAGCTTCTCCGGAAATAGCCGAAATAGGCTTGGTCTTCACGACGCGTGCGCATAGCCTGTGCGCAGGCGCTGTGAAGAGCCGAGACCTACTCCGGCTGTCTTCGGGGAGAGTGACGTGCCAGGGCCGGCCGTCAATCATCCTCCCTCTCCATAGGCACGCCCATTCCCCGCGGGAGCCGAAATCTACGATGGACGACTACAAGGTGAGTACGGGGTTAAAAAAATCGGGACAGGCATACTGTAGCTCGCGCTACAATGCCTGTCTCGATGGTAAAATCATGGGATTGTGGGTGAACTACCGCTTTAAGTATGGCCGTCGTTCCCGCGCCGAAATTAAAAAATGTACGTTGTTTGCGTAAGTCGTCCGTGAATGGGGCTGGACGCCATTTACGTTCACGTCGAAACCAATGACGTCCTTGCGACGTCATTTGGAGCAATGCACCCTGGGATATTTTCCAGACGGCGCATGCGCAGTACGTTCGGCGCGGGAACGCGCTTAATTTAAATGCTCCACGCCCCCTACCCGGCTAATTTGAATTAGGTGGGCTTGCGCCGGGTGATTTACGCTACGCGGCGGCGGCGTAACGTAAATGACATACGTTACGCCGCCGCAGAGATACACCGGATCTACGAGAATCTGGCCCCTTGTGTTTCTGCTAAGCAGGAACATGGATCTCGTGTCTTCTTACAGTACAATCACCCCTAGGGTGACCACATTTCCAAACTACCAATCAGGGACACCCCCCCCCTTCCTAGCGGCCATCGTAAATATGCAGCTAAGATACGACGGCGTAGGAGACTTACAGCGGTCGTATCTTAGCAACAGAGAAGCGTATCTCCGTTTGAGAATACACTTAACGCCCGCCGCATGTATATGTACGTCCACAGAATGGCGCGTACAGGCATATGGGCGTACATGTACGTCCCTGCCTTTCCCGGGGTCGGTGGTCCGATCGGGACCCCCTCCGGTACATACGGCGGTCGTTTCTATCGTGGGAGTGATCCGGGATGAGGGGGCGGCTATTCGTTTCTAGCCACCCCCTCGCGATTGCTCCCAGCGAATCCGCTTCCTCCTCTGCCCGTCCTGCCTGTGTAAGTGTAATCACTGGCAGGGAGGAAGTGATGTCATCTCTCCTCTGGATGTCTTTTTTGTCCGGATCCAGAGGAGAGAAGACATCAGTACAGTGAGTTGCACCAACAGTACACTGACACAGCACACATAGGCACATACCCCCCCGATCACCCCCCCAGCCCCCTGACACAGTACACACAGGCACATAACCCCCCCCCCCCATCACCCCCCCCCCCGTCACAGTGTCACTGATTGCAGTGATCATATATTTGTATATAGAGGGCGAGAGAGAGCGACAACCGTCCCATACCGTATATAGAGAGCGACAACCGTCCCATACCGTATATAGAGGGCGAGAGAGAGCGACAACCGTCCCATACCGTATATAGAGGGCGAGAGAGCGACAACCGTCCCATACCGTATATAGAGGGCGAGAGAGCGACAACCGTCCCATACCGTATATAGAGGGCAAGAGAGAGACAACCGTCCCATACCGTATATAGAGGGCGAGAGAGCGACAACCGTCCCATACCGTATATAGGGGGCGAGAGAGCGACAACCGTCCCATACCGTATATAGAGAGCGACAACCGTCCCATACCGTATATAGAGGGCGAGAAAGCGACAACCGTCCCATACCGTATATAGAGGGCAAGAGAGAGACAACCGTCCCATACCGTATATAGAGGGCAAAAGAGAGACAACCATCCCATACCGTATATAGAGGGCGAGAGAGCGACAACCGTCCCATACCGTATATAGGGGGCGAGAGAGCGACAACCGTCCCATACCATATATAGAGAGCGAGAGAGCGACAACCGTCACATACCGTATATAGAGAGCGACAACCGTCTCATACCGTATATAGAGGGCGAGAGAGCGACAACTGCCCCATACCGTATATAGGGGGTGAGAGAGCGACAACCGTCCCATACCGTATATAGAGGGCGAGAGAGCGACAACCGTCCCATACCGTATATAGAGGGCGAGAGAGCGACAATCGTCCCATACCGTATATAGGAGGCGAGAGAACGACAACCGTCCCATACCGTATGTACAGGACGAGAGAGCGACAACCGCCCCATACCGTATATAGAGGACGAGAGAGCGACAACCGTCCCATACCGTATGTACAGGACGAGAGAGCGACAACCGCCCCATACCGTATGTACAGGACGAGAGAGCGACAACCGCCCCATACCGTATATAGAGGACGAGAGAGCGACAACCGTCCCATACCGAATATAGAGGACGAGAGAGCGACAACCGCCCCATACCATATGTAGAGGGCGAGAGAGCGACAACCGTCCCATACCGTATATATAGGGCGAGAGAGCGACAACTGCCCCATACTTTGCTACACTTTCCATTTGGAATAAATGAAGAATATAGTTTGGTGGTGAAAGGGTTAAATCTCATTGACAATAACATGTTCTTCCCGGAGCCGTACCCCTATTAGATCCGTATTCTGATCCTACAGCCTGAATTCACAAAGTTCACACACAAGGACGCGGCTCCTCTAACCCCCCCCCCCCCCCCCAGCCTCTTCCTGAGATTTGCTGTTTACAAGTTAAAATATTTTTATCTTGCTCGAAATTTACTTAGAACCCCCAAACATTATACCTTTTTTTTTTCTTACACCCTGGAGAATAAAATGGCGTAGTTGAAATACTTTCTGTCACACCGTATTTGCGCCCATTGATTACACTCGTCTCCAAGGAGGCATTGCAAACAGGAAATGATGTGATAATAAAGAGGATTTCCTTTATTTATAAAGTAACATACGGGGAGAAATGGGGGGAAAAAACTATCGGATTGTCAGTGAAAGGGTTGAAAACTAAAGGAATAACAATTATGATTTGGTAGTGAAAGAGTTAAAAAAATAATTGGTTTGGCGCTGAAAGGGTTAAAAAAGATGAAAGGATTAAAATAAAATAAAAATGATTGGTTTGGCAGTGAAAGGGTTAAAAACGGGGAGGTGGAGGGTTATAAAAAATAATAATAATTTGGCTTTGGTACTGAAAAGGTTAAAAAAAATTTAAGGATTAAAAAATAAATCTTGGTTTGGCAAAGAAAGGGTTCATAAATGAAAGGGAAAACATTCCACCTGGAAATTAAAGGGTTAAAAGTGTGTGTGGGGGGGGGGGGGGGGAGAAGATATGATTTGGCAGTGAAAGGGTTAAAAAAAATGGTTTGGTGTCGAAAGGGTTAAAAAAGATGAAAATTACTGGTTTGGCAGTTAAAGGGTTAAAAATGGGGGAGGGGTTATAAAAAAATAATATTAATTTGGTTTTGGCAATGAAAGGGTTAAAAGAAATGAAAGGATTAAAATAAATCTTGGTTTGGCAAAGAAAGGGTTCATATATGAAAGGGAAAACATTCCACCTGGCAGTGAAAGGGTTAAAAAAAACGAGGAGGGTTAAAAAATTTGGTTTGGCGCTGGAAGTGTTAAAAATGAAAAGAAAAACATTGTGATTTGGCGGTGAAAGGGTTACAAATGTAGAAATAATTGGGGTGTAATAATAACAATGAAGAGATCTGGGACTGAAAGGGTTAAATCTCATCCACATTAGATCCGTATTCTGATCCTACAGCCTGAATTCACAAAGTTCACAAATAAGGACGTGGCCCCTTTAAGAAAAACCGGCAGTTATTTTCATCATGAGATAAAAAAAAAAAAAAGGAGGTCACATGACTCTGTGCTGTGATGTCATATAAGGTGGTGCAGAGAGGGCTTCTGTTGCCATGGTTACCATTGATGTCATCGGCTGAGCCAATATAAGGCGGTGCGGAGGGGAGGCAGCAGAAGCCGAGTAATCACTGACCAGTGAAGACGTGTTTCTAATCTCTCCTGAGATTTTTCTTGCGATTCGATTGGATTTCATTCGATTCGATTTCATTGCGATTTCTAATTCTCATACATTTAAAGCGCATTTCTTTATTCTTAATAATGAGACAATTTAAATGTAAAAAGATTTTTTCTCTGAAAAACACCAAAGAGAAGCCCAGCGAAGGAAGGGTGGCTCTGGAAGGAGGAGGTATCAGTGACCAGCCTGCAGATACCCCCAAAAAGCCCCCCAAAATGAAGAGGAGCCGGGCGTTTGTACGCGGCTGTATCAGAGCCGTCGTTGGATGTTTCGGTCTCGGCTGTAAAGCCAAAAGACATCACCGCGATACCGACACCGAGATTGGTAAGTACTATGGATAGTGATCGATACAAAATGTATTGTACAGGGAGGAGGAGGGGGAGGAGACATGTACAGGGAGGGGGAGGAGTCATGTACAGGGAGGAGGAGGAGGGGGAGGAGACATGTACAGGGGGGAGGAGACATGTACAGGGAGGAGGGAGGAGTCATGTACAGTGAGGGGGAGGAGTCATGTACAGTGAGGGGGAGGAGTCATGTACAGTGAGGGGGAGGAGTCATGTACAGTGAGGGGGAGGAGACATGTACAGGGAGGAGGAGGAGTCATGTACAGGGAGGAGGAGGAGTCATGTACAGGGAGGAGGAGGAGTCATGTACAGGGAGAGGGAGGAGTTAAGCCTCTATGTGATCTGTATACCCTCCCCTCTGTCACATACAAAGCTCCTCCCAGTGTCTGTGGGTTATTTATAAAGAAACGGTTTCTACCGGAATAAAGAGGAAGGAAATCCATCGATTGAACAAAAATCATTTCTATTCCCGGCATGCTGGGAGAGCCAACTGTCACACTGGCTGTGCTCTCAACCCAACTGTCATTACGGATCACATGGGCAGCATTATGACAGTTGGAGATTAAACAGAGACCAAGATGGATACATTGTAATACAAGGAGAAATGTCTGATTGTTATTTATAAAGCACAGGCACTGGGATGGAGATTATTATGTGACAGAGGAGGAGAGATACAGATCAGGGGGAGGGGGGGGTGACAGAGGGGGAGGGGCAGGAGACATGGAGGGAGAGGGGTGAGGAGGAGGGGAGGAAACACAAGGAGAGCTGCAGATAGCAGTGTATGATGGAGCCACGTAATGACTCCGGGGCCAGGACTCATAAAACATAAAACACCCCCCCCCCCCCCCATATGTACACATGTATAGGGATTTCCATGGACATTGATGGTTTTTGTCCTGAAAGAAGAAATCTGCAGATTTTTAAACCAAGAAAAGCAAACAGTAATTCTTGGCGCTGTATACAGAGAGCCCCCTCCCCTTTATACAGAGATCCCCCTCCCCTTTATACAGAGAGCCCCCTCCCCTTTATACAGAGAGCCCCCTCCCCTTTATACAGAGAGCCCCCCCTCCCCTTTATACAGAGAGCCCCCCCTCCCCTTTATACAGAGAGCCCCCCCTCCCCTTTATACAGAGAGCCCCCCCTCCCCCCCACCTGTCGGCTCCTAACTGACTTTTTTTGAACAAGCTTTGCATTCCCCTCGTTACAGGCTGGGCTGATCCCCTCAGTGCCAACCAACTGCCAGAAATTGCCAACATGGACATAGTAGTCAACATAAAATAAAATGGTGATGTCTTTAGGGTGCAGGTGGTGTGATCTGCAGAGCTGCGCTCCCCAACAATTACAGTCCAGGCCTGTCCCTGATTGGTTGATATAGAAGAGGCCAGAACTTAAATGTAATTATTGGGAACTGCAGTGCAGAAGATCACTCCGTCTGCACCCCAAAGGCATTAAATAGACCCTTTATGCCCCTCCCCCCTACTGAACAAATGGGCCCCCTAGTAGGTCCCTGCAGGGCTGTGCTGTAAAGCAGCTCCCACAGACAGTATCTATTTCATCATTTGCCTGTAATTCTGCCTGACACTCCGCCCACACTGGCCGATTTGGAGTGGCCGGTAGAAGTGCTGTGATTCCAAATCATGGGAAAAGGGGGAGCAAGAATTCGGATTACATTATTCTTAATGGCACCCCAAACATGGCAAGATCTTGTCACCATTGTCACATGACAGAATCGCATGGAAATCGATCCAAAACGTGCAGGGGACTATTTCTTCACTTTGGGGTGCAGCGGAGTAATCTGCAATACATCAGTTCCCGGTCCCCGGCCTCTTCTATATCAATCCACCGCAACAATTCGAGGGATTACAATAAAAGAGGCCGAGTGTTAAATAATCAGAAACAGAAGCCCTGCAGATTACTCCCCCGCACCCGGAAGTGAGGAATCAGTTCCCTTTCTGACTCCATTCATTTTACTGGGTCGGCATGAAGGCCAGGCAACCAACATTTTTATATGAAGGCCAACATTAGTCATCCCTGTGGAACTTTTCTCTCTATAATTTGATGTTGTATAAAAAATATATAAAAATGTAGATGAAGTGAAGTGAAGGTGCTAAATCCGATTCTTATTTTTATTGCAGATGTACGCAGTATTTACTGCACAGACAGCTCACAAGGCAGGACTGCCCCAGTGAGCGAGACAGAATATGAAAGCTACATTGAGACTCCACCAGCATGTGACGTTCACACGGAGAGTCCACCAGCATGTGACGTTCACACGGAGACATCAACAGCATGCAACGTTCACACGGAGACTCCACCAGCATGTGACGTTCACACTGAGACTCCACCAGCATGTGACGTTCACACAGAGCCATCAACAGCATGTGACATTCACACGGAGACATCAACAGCATGTGACATTCACACGGAGACATCAACAGCATGTGACATTCACACAGAGACTCTACCAGCATGTGACGTTCACACGGAGACAACAACAGCATGTGATGTTCACACGGAGACATCAACAGCATGTGAAGTTCACACGGAGGCATCAACAGCATGTGACAATCACACGAAGATGCCACAAGCATATGGCGTTTACACGGAGACTTTGCCAGAATGTGACATTCACACGGAGACTCCAAGGAACCAAGGTACGGATGTACCAATACAGGTCCACACAGTGGTGGCGGATGCCACTCCAGCAACGGGAGGGTCATCCCATCAGCCCTCCCAGGGACCAGGTACAGCTTTACCAACAGAGGTCCCCACACTGGTGGCAGTGGCCACTGCAGAAACCAGAGGATCTTCTAATCAGTCCTCTATGTCTCTTTCTGCAGCTTCTGAATCACCAACTATCAATGTGGTTGGACTAACAAGACAATTAGCTGTTCCTAGAAGAAGACTCAACAAAAAGTCTAAGAAACCATGCCAGGGACCAGGTACAGCTGTACCAACACAGGTCCCTACACTAGTGGTGGCTGCCACTCCAGTAACCGGAGGGTCTTCCCATCAGCCCTCCCTTTTCGTTTTTGATGCTTCTGAATCACCA
Organism: Rana temporaria; assembly: GCF_905171775.1. Classification (NCBI taxonomy): domain Eukaryota; kingdom Metazoa; phylum Chordata; class Amphibia; order Anura; family Ranidae; genus Rana; species Rana temporaria. The sequence continues at coordinate 17,762,427 of NC_053498.1, read as the reverse complement.
ACTATTAATGATGTTGGTCAAAAATCATTGGCTGTTCCCAGAAGAAGACTCAACAAAAAGTCTGAGGAACCCTCACAGGGACCAGGTACGGCTGTACCAACACAGGTCCCTACACTGGTGGCGGCAGCCACTCCAGAAACCGGAGGGTCTTCCTATCAGCCCTCCCTTTTCGTTTTTGACGCTTCTGAATCACCAACTATCGATGTAGTTGGTCAAACAAGACGATTGGCTGTTCCTAGAAGAAGACTCAACAAAAAGTCTGAGGAACCCTCCCAGGGACCAGGTACGGCTGTACCAACACAGGTCCCTACACTGGTGGCGGCTGCCACTCCAGTAACCGAAGGGTCTTCCCATCAGCCCTCCCTTTTTGATGCTTCTGAATCACCAACTATCAATGAAGTTGGTCAAAGACCATTGGCTGTTCCTAGAAGAAGACTCAACAAAAAGTCTGAGGAACCCTCCCAGGGACCAGGTACAGCTGTACCAACACAGGTCCCTACACCGGTGGCGGCTGCCACTCCAGTAACCGAAGGGTCTTCCCATCAGCCCTCCCTTTTTGACGCTTCTGAATCACCAACTATCAATGAAGTTGGTCAAACAAGACGATTGGCTGTTCCTAGAAGAAGACTCAACAAAAAGTCTGAGGAACCCTCCCAGGGACCAGGTACGGCTGTACCAACACAGGTCCCTACACTGGTGGCGGCTGCCACTCCAGTAACCGAAGGGTCTTCCCATCAGCCCTCCCTTTTTGACGCTTCTGAATCACCAACTATCAATGAAGTTGGTCAAACAAGACGATTGGCTGTTCCTAGAAGAAGACTCAACAAAAAGTCTGAGGAACCCTCCCAGGGACCAGGTACGGCTGTACCAACACAGGTCCCTACACTGGTGGCGGCTGCCACTCCAGTAACCGAAGGGTCTTCCCATCAGCCCTCCCTTTTTGACGCTTCTGAATCACCAACTATCAATGAAGTTGGTCAAACAAGACGATTGGCTGTTCCTAGAAGAAGACTCAACAAAATATCTGAGGAACCCTCCCAAGGACCAGGCACGGATTTACCAACACAGGTCCCTACACTGGTGGCGGCGGACACTCCAGTAACCGGAGGGTCTTCCCATCAGCCCTCCCTTTTCAACGCTTCTGAATCACCAACTATCAATGAAGTTGGTCAAACAAGACGATTGGCTGTTCCTAGAAGAAGACTCAACAAAAAGTCTGAGGAACCCTCCCAGGGACCAGGTACGGCTGTACCAACACAGGTCCCTACACTGGTGGCGGCAGCCACTCCAGAAACCGGAGGGTCTTCCTATCAGCCCTCCCTTTTCGTTTTTGACGCTTCTGAATCACCAACTATCGATGTAGTTGGTCAAACAAGACGATTGGCTGTTCCTAGAAGAAGACTCAACAAAATGTCTGAGGAACCCTCCCAGGGACCAGGTACGGCTGTACCAACACAGGTCCCTACACTGGTGGCGGCTGCCACTCCAGTAACCGAAGGGTCTTCCTATCAGCCCTCCCTTTTTGATGCTTCTGAATCACCAACTATCAATGAAGTTGGTCAAAGACCATTGGCTGTTCCTAGAAAAAGACTCAACAAAAAGTCTGAGGAACCCTCCCAGGGACCAGGTACGGCTGTACCAACACAGGTCCCTACACTGGTGGCGGCTGCCACTCCAGTAACCGAAGGGTCTTCCCATCAGCCCTCCCTTTTTGACGCTTCGGAATCACCAACTATCAATGAAGTTGGTCAAAGACCATTGGCTGTTCCTAGAAGAAGACTCAACAAAAAGTCTGAGGAACCCTCCCAGGGACCAGGTACGGCTGTACCAACACAGGACCCTACACTGGTGGCGGCTGCCACTCCAGTAACCGAAGGGTCTTCCCATCAGCCCTCCCTTTTTGATGCTTCTGAATCACCAACTATCAATGAAGTTGGTCAAAGACCATTGGCTGTTCCTAGAAGAAGACTCAACAAAAAGTCTGAGGAACCCTCCCAGGGACCAGGTACGGCTGTACCAACACAGGTCCCTACACTGGTGGCGGCTGCCACTCCAGTAACCGAAGGGTCTTCCCATCAGCCCTCCCTTTTTGACGCTTCTGAATCACCAACTATCAATGAAGTTGGTCAAACAAGACGATTGGCTGTTCCTAGAAGAAGACTCAACAAAAAGTCTGAGGAACCCTCCCAGGGACCAGGTACGGCTGTACCAACACAGGTCCCTACACTGGTGGCGGCTGCCACTCCAGTAACCGAAGGGTCTTCCCATCAGCCCTCCCTTTTTGATGCTTCTGAATCACTGACTATCAATGAAGTTGGTCAAAGACCATTGGCTGTTCCTAGAAGAAGACTCAACAAAAAGTCTGAGGAACCCTCCCAGGGACCAGGTACGGCTGTACCAACACAGGTCCCTACACTGGTGGCGGCTGCCACTCCAGTAACCGAAGGGTCTTCCCATCAGCCCTCCCTTTTTGACGCTTCTGAATCACCAACTATTAATGAAGTTGGTCAAACAAGACGATTGGCTGTTCCTAGAAGAAGACTCAACAAAATGTCTGAGGAACCCTCCCAAGGACCAGGCAAGGATTTACCAACACAGGTCCCTACACTGGTGGCAGCGGACACTCCAGTAACCGGAGGGTCTTCCCATCAGCCCTCCCTTTTCAACGCTTCTGAATCACCAACTATCAATGAAGTTGGTCAAACAAGACGATTGGCTGTTCCTAGAAGAAGACTCAACAAAATATCTGAGGAACCCTCCCAAGGACCAGGCACGGATTTACCAACACAGGTCCCTACACTGGTGGCGGCAGACACTCCAGTAACCGGAGGGTCTTCCCATCAGCCCTCCCTTTTCAACGCTTCTGAATCACCAACTATCAATGAAGTTGGTCAAACAAGACGATTGGCTGTTCCTAGAAGAAGACTCAACAAAATATCTGAGGAACCCTCCCAAGGACCAGGCACGGATTTACCAACACAGGTCCCTACACTGGTGGCGGCGGACACTCCAGTAACCGAAGGGTCTTCCCATCAGCCCTCCCTTTTTGACGCTTCTGAATCACCAACTATCAATGAAGTTGGTCAAACAAGACGATTGGCTGTTCCTAGAAGAAGACTCAACAAAATGTCTGAGGAACCCTCCCAAGGACCAGGCAAGGATTTACCAACACAGGTCCCTACACTGGTGGCGGCGGACACTCCAGTAACCGGAGGGTCTTCCCATCAGCCCTCCCTTTTCAACGCTTCTGAATCACCAACTATCAATGAAGTTGGTCAAACAAGACGATTGGCTGTTCCTAGAAGAAGACTCAACAAAATCTCTGAGGAACCCTCCCAAGGACCAGGCACGGATTTACCAACACAGGTCCCTACACTGGTGGCGGCGGACACTCCAGTAACCGGAGGGTCTTCCCATCAGCCCTCCCTTTTCAACGCTTCTGAATCACCAACTATCAATGAAGTTGGTCAAACAAGACGATTGGCTGTTCCTAGAAGAAGACTCAACAAAATATCTGAGGAACCCTCCCAAGGACCAGGCACGGATTTACCAACACAGGTCCCTACACTGGTGGCGGCGGACACTCCAGTAACCGGAGGGTCTTCCCATCAGCCCTCCCTTTTCGTTTTTGATGCTTCTGAATCACTAACTGAGGTCAAACCTGCAAAAATAAGACAATTAGCTGTTCCTAGAAGAAGATTCAACAAAAAGTCTAAGAAACCCTCCCGGGGATCAGGTACGGCTGTACCAACAAAGGTCCCTACACTGGTGGCGACTGCCACTCCAGAAACTGGAGGGTCCTTTCATCAGCCCTCCCTTTTCAACGCTTCTGAATCACCAACTATCAATGAAGTTGGTCAAACAAGACGATTGGCTGTTCCTAGAAAAAGACTCAAAGAGTCTGAGGAACCTTCTCAGGGACCAGGTACGGCTGTACCAACACAGGTCCCTACACTAGTGGTGGCAGCAAATCCAGAAACTGGAGGGTCTTCACATCAGCCCTCCATTGTTTGTTTTCAAGCTTCTGAATCACCAACTATCAATGTAAATGGACAAATAAGACGATTGGCTGTTCCTAGAAAAAGACTAAACAAAAAGTCTGAGGAACCCTCCCAGGGACTAGGTACGGCTGTACCAACACAGGTCCCTACACTGGTGGCGGCTGCCACTCCAGTAACTGAAGGATCTTCCCATCAGCCCTCCATTTTCGTTTTTGGAGCTTCTGAATCACTAACTGAGGCCAAACCTGCAAAAATAAGACGAATGGATGTTCCTAGAAGAAGGTTCAACAAAAAGTCTACAAAACCCTCCCAGGGACCAGGTAAGGCTGTACCAACACAGGTACCTACACTAGTGGCGACTGCCACTCCAGAAACTGGAGGGTCCTTTCATCAGCCCTCCATTTACATTTTTGGAACTTCTGAATCACCAACTATCAATGTACATGGACAAATAAGACGATTGGCTGTTCCTAGAAAAAGACACAACAAAGAGACTGAGGAACATTCTCAGGGACCAGGTACGGCTGTACCAACACAGGTCCCTACACTAGTGGTGTCAGCCAATCCAGAAACTGGAGGGTCTTCCCATGAGCCCTCCATTATTGTTGTTGGAGCTTCTGAATCACCAACTATCAATGTAAATGGACAAATAAGACGATTGGCTGTTCCTAGAAAAAGACTCAAAGAGTCTGAGGAACCCTCCCAGGCACTAGGTACGGCTGTACCAACACAGGTCCCTACACTGGTGGCGGCTGCCACCCCAGTAACTGAAGGATCTTCCCATCAGCCCTCCATTTTCGTTTTTGGAGCTTCTGAATTACTAACTGAGGCCAAACCTGCAAAAATAAAACGAATGGATGTTCCTAGAAGGAGATTCAACAAAAAGTCTACAAAACCCTCCCGGGGACTAGGTAAGGCTGTACCAACACAGGTCCCTACACTAGTGGTGTCAGCCAATCCAGAAACTGGATGGTCTTCCCATGAGCCCTCCATTATTGTTTTTGGAGCTTCTGAATCACCAACTATCAATGTAAATGGACAAATAAGACGATTGGCTGTTCCTAGAAAAAGACTAAACAAAAAGTCTGAGGAACCCTCCCAGGGACTCGGTACGGCTGTACCAACACAGGTCCCTACACTGGTGGCGGCTGCCACTCCAGTAACTGAAGGATCTTCCCATCAGCCCTCCATTTTCGTTTTTGGAGCTTCTGAATCACTAACTGAGGCCAAACCTGCAAAAATAAAACGAATGGATGTTCCTAGAAGGAGATTCAACAAAAAGTCTACAAAACCCTCCCGGGGATCAGGTACGGCTGTACCAACAAAGGTCCCTACACTGGTGGCGACTACCACTCCAGAAACTGGAGGGTCCTTTCATCAGCCCTCCCTTTTCAACGCTTCTGATTTACCAACTATCAATGAAGTTGGTCAAACAAGACGATTGGCTGTTCCTAGAAAAAGACTCAAAGAGTCTGAGGAACCTTCTCAGGGACCAGGTACGGCTGTACCAACACAGGTCCCTACACTAGTGGTGGCAGCAAATCCAGAAACTGGAGGGTCTTCACATCAGCCCTCCATTGTTTGTTTTCAAGCTTCTGAATCACCAACTATCAATGTAAATGGACAAATAAGACGATTGGCTGTTCCTAGAAAAAGACTAAACAAAAAGTCTGAGGAACCCTCCCAGGGACTAGGTACGGCTGTACCAACACAGGTCCCTACACTGGTGGCGGCTGCCACTCCAGTAACTGAAGGATCTTCCCATCAGCCCTCCAGTTTCGTTTTTGGAGCTTCTGAATCACTAACTGAGGCCAAACCTGCAAAAAGAAGACGAATGGATGGTCTTAGAAGAAGATTCAACAAAAAGTATAAGGAACTCTCCCGGGGACCAGGTACGGCTGTACCAACACAGGTCCCTACACTAGTGGCGGCTGCCACTCCAGTAACCGGAGGGTCTTCCCGTCAGCCCTCCATTGTTTTTGGAGCGTCTGAATCACCAACTATCAATGTAGTTTGTCAAACAAGAGGATTGGCTGTTCCTAGAAAAAGACTCATCATAAAGTCTGAGGAACCCTCCCAGGGACCAGGTACGGCTGTACCAACACAGGTCCCTACACTGGTGGCAGCTGCCACTCCAGTAAGCGGAGGGTCCTCCCATCAGCCCTCCACTGTTGTTTTTGGAGCTTCTGAATCACCAACTATCAATGTAAATGGACAAATAAGACGATTGGCTGTTCCTAAAAGACTCAACAAGGAGTCTGAGGAACCCTCTCAGGGACCAGGTACGGCTGCCACTCCGGTAACCAGAGGATCTTCCCATCAGCCCTCCATTTTCATTTTTGGAGCTTCTGAATCACTAACTGAGGCCAAACCTGCAAAAATAAGACGAATGGATGTTCCTAAAAGTACGAATGTACCAAAAGAGGTTATTAACTGGAGAGCCTTCTAATCAGTCCCCCCAGGGGCCCGATATGACTGTAACAACACAGGACCCTACACTGGTGGCGGCTGCCACTTCAGCAACCAAAGAGTCTTCCCAGGAACCAGATAAGGCCGTGCCAAGACAGCTCTCTGCATCAACGATTCATCTACTGCGCTCACCTAAAAGGTATTTCCAATTTTTCAGCCACATTTTTTACACCTTCTTTATATTTGTTACGTGTTCCCATTCACATAGCACAGCTTTAAGAAGAATATAAAATATGCTGCTCACCATTAAAGGAGGAACCCCATGGAAAAAATTCATGAATAAATAAAAATAAACATGGCCACCCAAAATCCAGACCCTTACTGAGCATGCATCCTGGCAGGCCAGGAAAGGGGGGGAGGGGGGTGAGCATGCACCGCCCTCTTCTCCGCACCCATACCAGGTCACATGCCCTCGACATGGGGAGATGCCCTGTCACGGGGGAGGGGGGTCCCCCTTTACAAGGACACTCCCCATGTTGGGGGCATGTGGTCTAGTATGGCTCAGTGGAGGGGGGGTGCACGCTCATCCCCCCCTTTCCTAGCCTGCCAGGCTGCATGCTCGGTTGGGGTTCTGGTATCAGATTTGAGGGTGCCATGTATTTTTGTTGTTTTTCCCACGCGATTCCTTCCTTAAAGGTGAGCAGAAAACATTATAATCTTTATGAAGTTTTACTCTGTGATGAGAACATGTAAGAGATATAAAGTAGGTGTCGTCCCAATATGGCTACAAACGTGGAAATACCTTTTAGGTGAGCGTCAAAGAATTAGCGCTGGTGCCCCATTGAAACGGTCACCCTTCAGACGCCCATAAAACCAGCAGAGGCCGGCCAGCAGACCTGGGCGCGGTAGGTGGAGCTGGTAGCGGCTCCACGGACAATCATAGACAATGATGATGGACCATCAGGACATCCACCATACTGGAAATAGACTCTCTACCATCTATGAAGAGCCAGGCTTCCACATTCTAGTGAGTTGTCCTGTCCCAGTCTGTCTACATTTCACACTCATGGCGAGTTCATGTCCTCTTACATAAGACAGAGCTTATCCATAGAGACACTATACAGAGCAGAGGACATGGATTTCTCCCACTCCACACAAAGGACACGAGGAAAACACCAACTTCCCTTTATAGGTGGAGTTCTGCTTTAAGATCGGGCAGCACAGAGGCTTAGTGGTTAGCACTTCTGCCTTGCAGCACTGGGGTCCTTGGTTCATAGCCTGACCAGGGCACTGTCTGCATGGAGTCTGCATGTTCTCCCTGTGCTTGTGTGGGTTTCCTCCTACAGCCCAAAGACATGCTGGTAGGTTAAATGGCTCCATTCAGTGGCCCAAGATGGCTGCTTCTCCTCCTAAGGCCCCGTACACACGAGAGGATCTATCCGCTGGAATTGATCAGTAAAGTAAATTACTTTACTGTTTTCAGGTACGCCATTCAGCTGTTGCGCGGACTTATTTATCTTGACAGCAACAGCGTTTGCTCCCACGATATATAAAGCCGCGACTCCAGTGCTGTAGGAGGTGATTTCACCACCACAGTTAAAAAAAGAGCATATATGCCGAAGCATGGGGGCATTAGGGGCGGAGGAGCGATTTTTCTCCTAATGCCGCGTATATACGGTCGACATTCCTACGGAGGCTTTCCCGTGGAAAAGTCTGACCGTGTGTACGCGGCATAACTTTTTTGCGGGAGGATGCCCCCATGCTTCGGCATATATATATATTTTAGGCACAGGTTGCGTTAAATGTTTTTTTTTTTTACTATGTTTTTTTTTGGTATTTGCTTTGCAGGTATGGTATGGTCTTACTGTTATACTGTAATGTTACTTTGTTTTAATGTTAACCATCATTTGCTTAGCAGGTACGCCATTCAGTTGCAGCGTGGATTTATTTAGCGTGACAGCAACAGCGTTTGCTCTCACGATATATAAAGCCGCGACTCCAACGCTGTAGGAGGTGATTTCACTAACACAGTTAAAAAAAGAGCATATATGCCAAAGCACGGGGGCATTAGGGGCGGAGGAGCGATTTTGCTCCTAATGCCGCGTACATACGGTTGACATTCCTACGGAGGCTTTCCCGTGGAAAAGTCTGACCATGTGTACGCGGCATAGAAAAGTCCGACCGTGTGTACGCGGCATAACTTTTTTGCGGGAGGATGCCCCCATGCTTCGGCATATATAAATGGTGCATGTATGCCCATCATTAGAAGTGGGTGGATGAAGGGAGGTATTCTAATGGTGGGCATACCCACCGATCAATCTTTTTTTCGTTCAGCCAACAGGCTGCATGAAAAAAAAAACAGTTAAAAAAAGAGCATATATGCCGAAGCATGGGGGCATTAGGGGCGGAGGAGCGATTTTGCTCCTAATGCCGCGTATATACGGTCGACATTCCTACGGAGGCTTTCCTGTGGAAAAGTCTGACCGTGTGTACGCGGCATAACTTTTTTGCGGGAGGATGCCCCCATGCTTCAGCATATATATACTTTAGGCACAGGTTGCGTTAAATGTTTTTTTTTTTACTATGTTTTTTTTTGGTATTTGCTTTGCAGGTATGGTATGGTCTTACTGTTATACTGTAATGTTACTTTGTTTTAATGTTAACCATCATTTGCTTAGCAGGTACGCCATTCAGTTGCAGCGCGGATTTATTTAGCGTGACAGCAACAGCGTTTGCTCTCACGATATATAAAGCCGCGACTCCAACGCTGTAGGAGGTGATTTCACTAACACAGTTAAAAAAAGAGCATATATGCCAAAGCACGGGGGCATTAGGGGCGGAGGAGCGATTTTGCTCTTAATGCCGCGTACATACGGTTGACATTCCTACGGAGGCTTTCCCGTGGAAAAGTCTGACCATGTGTACGCGGCATAGAAAAGTCCGACCGTGTGTACGCGGCATAACTTTTTTGCGGGAGGATGCCCCCATGCTTCGGTATATATAAATGGTGCATGTATGCCCATCATTAGAAGTGGGTGGATGAAGGGAGGTATTCTAATGGTCGGCATACCCACCGATCAATCTTTTTTTCGTTCAGCCAACAGGCTGCATGAAAAAAAAAGATTACAATACATGTCCAACAAGAACCATCAACGTACTGGTATGTTGCTGGACTTTGAATGGTTATACCAGAATGATGCCTGCGGGTTTAGGCATCATCTTGGTATCATTCTTTTCAGCCAGCGGTCGGCTTTCATGTAAAAGCAGTCCTAGCGGCTAATTAGCCTCTAGACTGCTTTTACATTCAGTGGGAGGGAATGTCCCCCCGGATATAAACAGCGACATTGGGAAATTGGGAAAGCATTTTATCACACCGATCTTGGTGTGGTCAGATGCTTTGAGGGCAGAGGAAAGATCTAGGGTCTAATAGACCCCATTTTTTTTTAAAAAAAAGAGTACCTGTCACTAACTATTGCTATCATAAGGGATATTTACATTCCCTGAGATAACAATAAAAATGGTAAAAAATAAATAAAATGGAAGGAACAGTTTACAAATAAAATAAAAAATGCTAAATAAATATATAAAAAAAAAAAAAAAAAGCATCCCTGTCCCACCCTGCTCTTGCGCAAAGGCGAACGCAAGTGTCGGTCTGGAGTCATATGTAAACAGCAATTGCACCATGCATGTGAGGTATCACCGCGAAGGGCAGATCGAGGGCAGTCATTTTAGCAGTAGACCTCCTCTGTAAATCTAATGTGGTAACCTGTAAAGGCCTTTAAAGGCTTTTAAAAATGTATGTAGTTTGTCGCCACTGCGCGTTCGTGCGCAATTTTAAAGTATGTCGTGTTTGGTATCCATGTACTCGGCCTAAGATCATCTTTTTTATTTCATCAATAATTTGGGCAATATAGTGTGTTTTAGTTCTTTAACCACTAGAGGGCCACGCTATAGACGAAAGACGTCCACAGCGCGGCTCTCAAGTGCCGAGTGGACATCTTTAGACATCCTGTTGTCGCGATTCCCTGTGCGTGCCGCTGGGGGCGCGCAGCGGGGAAACAACGTGCCCAGCGCATCGCTCGGGAGCCAATGCGAGTGCCTGGCAGCTGTGATGTCCGCCAGACACCCGCGATCGTCAATGACACAGCAGGGACGTGGAGCTCTGTGTGGCATTAGAGGGCAGGCCTCCAGCCCCGGTGGATGCTCCTCCGCCTGATGCAACCCCCCCCCTCAACCAGGCAGTTGAGGAGCCGGGGGGCCAGGGCCATGGCAGCAGCCAGGGCAATTAGTTTTATTTATTTTTGTTCTTGCTCAGGTAAAGAGTTTTTTATTTATTTTTGTTCTTGCTCTGGTAAAGAGTTTATTTATTTTTGTTTCAAAAAGCACACGGTGAGGCGTGCAGAATAGTGTGACTGTTGTGTGAATGGGGGGGGGGGTGACACTCCTGCCAGCAAAGGGGTGTCACCCTCTGCCGTGTGAAAGGTGTATGAATGTACAGTGACATAATTGGAGCCTTGGCGTGGCGTTGCTGCTCCCTAAAACCATGTGGTTTACTTGGGTCTAATCCAATTCGATGTGCATGTGGGGTGTCTGTGCTAGGGACCACAGTGGTGTGCATGCGTGCATTCTCATTGGGCCATGATTAAGGTGTGTGTTTAACGTTCAAAGAGACGTTCAACAAGGCATCTCCTGATTGCTGATCCCTCAGCAGACGGGGTACCCTCGGTCAGGGGGGGAATGTCTTGTTGGGGGGGTCAGGTCATCACGTAGCTCAATCTGCAGGCTCTTTCTCATGGCGAAGTTGTGCAGCATGCAACATGCACCGATGATCTGGCACACAAAGTCTGGGGAATACAACAGGGTACCCCCAGACTTATCCAGGCATCGGAAACGGGACTTCAGGAGGCCAAATGTGCGTTCCACCACTCCACGGGTACGTATGTGTGCAGCATTGTATCTTTCCTCTCCTGGGGTTTGGGGGTTCCGGCATGGGGTCATTAGATGGGGTCTCAGTGCATATGTCGCGTCACCTGGAAGGGAAAAGATAGGAGGACGTTAGTCGTGCATGTGCCCCTCGTGATGTCTGCATCATGGGGGGGGACAGTCATACCTGACACCCATGTCACTCACCAAACAGTCAGCTGTCCCCATACACGTTCTGTTCAAATTCTCTTGGGATGTCGCTTTGGCGGTATATGAAGCTGTCATGGCTGGATCCTGGGTGTTTGGCACGGACGTGCCATATGAGGCCTTGGGCATCGACTATCACCTGTACATTGATTGAATGCCGGTGCTTCCGATTGCGGTACATGTGCTCTGTGTCACGGGGGGGCTGTAGTGCCACATGTGTGCAATCAATGGCCCCGATGGTGCATGGGAATCCTGCAATTCTGACAAAATCTGCCCTTGCCTTATTCCGCTGATGCTCCTGGGTGGGTCTGATGATTTGGTTGGCCATGCGTCTCAGGATTGCGGGGACAACCTGGTGCACACATCTGCTCATGGAGGATTGCGACATCCCAGCCACACCTCCACTTGTGCACTGAAAAGAGCCAGTGGCAAGGAAATGCAGTGTTGCCAGTACCTTGATCAGTGGCTGCACTGCATGTGAGCGTTGTGTTGGGCTGGTGATGTCATCCTGCAGGATTGTGGTTAATTCCAGGATGGCTTAAGTGTTGAATCTGAAGAGGCAATACATTCACCCCCCACAGTTAGAAAGCACCCCCCCAAGGGACACATTTAACCCTTTGATTGCCCCTGATGTTAACTCCTTCCCTCCTAGTGTCATTAGTACAGTAAGAGTGCATATTTTTAGCACTGATCACTGTATTGGTGTACCTGGTCCCCAAAAAAATTTCAAAAGTGTCAGTTAGGTGTACTACTTGTTCACCGCAATGTTGCATTGCCGCTTTAAGTCGCTGATCGCCGGCATTACTAATTAAAAAAAAAAAATCAATAAAAATATCCCATAACTTTTGCACAAACCAATCAATATACGCTTATTGGGAAAGTGCCTTTTGCACCATCCTGAGGAAGTGGCCAATACAGAATAGTGCCATGAAATGCCTCAGTGTTTTTATAACATTCTGAGGTCAATAAATATCCAATGTATGAAGAATCCACTTCTCAGCTTCTTCTTTTATATTCGGGCGCCTCTGTTGTTACCACTTTCCCACCTTTTGAGACCCAAAGATGTTCACATTGTTGCAGTGTGTTATTGCACACACACACACACACACACACACACACACATTGATGCACATTATGCTGCAGGTTAGCACGCATTGCATTAAAGCGGATCTCCACTCTAAAGTGGAGTCCCGCTGATCGGAACCCTCCCCCCCTCCGGTGTCACATTTGACACCTTTCAGGGGGGAGGGGGGTGCAGATACCTGTCTACAGACAGGTATCTGCACCCACTTCCGGCCCTACGATACGGGCAAAGGACGGGTTTTTTCCTTCCTTCCCATCCGTCCCCCCGTTGTATGCTGGGAACACTCGGCTCCCAGCACACAGCGGGAGCCAATCGGCGGGCGCAGCGCGACTCGCGCATGCGCCGTAGGGAACCGGGCAGTGAAGCCGGAGCGCTTCACTTCCTGGTTCCCTCACCGAGGATGGAGGGGGGAGCAGCAGGGTGACGAGCGATCGGCTCGTCATCTGCTGCGATCACCGCTGGACTCCAGGACAGGTAAGTGTCCTTATATTAAAAGTCAGCAGCTGCAGTATTTGTAGCTGCTGGCTTTTAATATATTTTTCCCGTGGCACATCCGCTTTAAGGAAGCCCATTTATTGGCTTAAAGTGTAAGTAAACCCCCCTATGATTTTCAGCCAAGGAAGCTGCCATCTTTGCCTCTGTTTAACCACTTAAGACCCGGACCTTTAGGCAGCTAAAGGACCCTGGCAGGTCTTGCGATTCGGCACTGCGTCGCTTTAACAGAAAATTGCGCGGTCGTGCGACGTGGCTCCCAAAAAAAATTGGTGTCCTTTTTTTCACACAAATAGAGCTTTCTTTTGGTGGTATTTGATCACCTCTGCGGTTTTTATTTATGCGCCATAAACAAAAATAGAGCGACGATTTTGAAAAAAATTCAATAGGTTTTACTTTTTGCTATTATAAATATCCTCCAAAAATATATTTAAAAAAAACATTTTTTTTCCTCAGTTTAGGCCGATACATATTCTTTTACCTACTTTTGGTAAAAAAAAAAATCGCAATGAGCGTTTATCGATTGGTTTGCGCAAAATTTATAGTGTTTACAAAATAGGGGATAGTTTTATTGCATTTTTATTAATTTTTTTTTTTTTACTACTAATGGCGGCGATCAGCGATTTTTTTCGTGACTGCGACATTATGGCGGACACTTTGGACAATTCTGACACATTTTTGGGACCATTGTCATTTTCACAGCAAAAAAAGCATTTAAAATGCATTGTTTACTGTGAAAATGACAATTGCAGTTTGGGAGTTAACCACAAGGGGGCGCTGAAGGGGTTATGTGTGGCCTAATATGTGTTTACAACTGTAGGGGGGGTGTGGCTGTAGGTGTGACGTCATCAATTGTGTATCCCTATATAAGGGAATGACGCGATCGATGCGCCGCCATAGTGAAGGACGGGGAAGCCGTGTTTACAGCTCTCCCCGTTCTTCAGCTCCGGGGAGCGATCGCGACGGAGCGGCTATAAACAAATAGCCGCGCCGTGGTCCCGGATCGCTCCCCGAGCGGACCCGACCTCCGCATGTAGCGGGGGGGGGTCCCGATCGGACCCCCCACCCGCTAATAGGCGAGGACGTACGTGTACGCCCATGTGCCTGTACGTGCCATATTGTGGACGTATATGTACATGCGGGGGTCGGGAACTGGTTAAGTGGTTAATCTACAACTGCCATGATGCTGCACATGTGATCAGATATGACACCAGCCATTGGATGGTTTGACAGTTTGGTTGAGAGCACAACCAATGGGAGTGTTATATATCCAGCATGTGCCGGAAATTAAAATGTTTTATAGATGGGTTCAATGCACCAGAACTCACCAAAAAGGGTGCATGTGCCATTTCTGGCCGCACCAGGTAACGCTGGCAAGGTGACTTTGGGTGCCATAGTATGAACGTGTTCCTTATAGTTGGTGTTACTAGGGGGTGGCAAGGTGCCCAAGTGTTTGAACATGCCACAGTTTATGTTTCATCATTATCCAGTCTGTTAAATTCAGTAAATAACTATGGATCGTGCATTCAAATTTCCAGAAATAGGTCAGGTTTAATCTGTTCCCTGCAGAGGTTGTGTTATTAACATTCACTCTTCATAAGAATCAATACAGCATTGCCAAGCCACGCTATTCAGACCACATTCTAGTTTGGAGTAAAACGCTCCTCCTTATTTGCCATAAAACAACTAATGCTCTCGAGCTCCCAAATAGGACTCATGACCACTTTCTAAACAGAGGGACAGTTTTCTGTCCTTCAGACTTTAGGGGAGCCGGACTGTGCCCTGTGACAGTAAACAATGGCCCAGATTCAGGTACATTTGCGCGATATTTGCGGGGGAGCAGGGCAACGATTTTGCCCTGCGCCCCCGCAAATATTTTGCGCTGCCCTCGATTCACGGAGCAGTAGCTCCGTGAACTGCGAGGGCGCGCCGGCAAATTTGCCCGGCGTAAGTTAAATGATCCCGCCGGGGGCGGGAATCATTTAAATTAGGCGCGCTCCCGCGCCGAGCGTACAGCGCATGCTCCGTCGGAAAACTATCCCGACGTGCATTGCGGCAAATGACGTCGCAAGGACGTCATTTGCTTCGAAGTGAACGTGAATGGCGTCCAGCGCCATTCACGAAGCACTTACGCAAACGCCGTGAAATTCAAATTTCACGGCGCGGGAAGGCCGGCTATACTTTAGCATTGGCTGCCCCTACTATTAGAAGGGGCAGCCTTGCGCTAAAGTTGCCGTACGGAAACTCCGTACCTGGCTTGCGCAGGGCCTGCGCAAGTTTGTGAATCAGTTGGTAGTATGCAATTTGCATACTACACGCTGATCACAATGGGAGCGCCCCCTAGCGGCAAGCACTAGAATGCAGCCTAAAATCTGCGAGGCATAAGTGCCTTATGCCGCGCAGATTTTAGGCTGCAGTCGGTGTAACGAGGTTCCTGAATCAGGAGCACTCGTTACACCGGAGCAAGTAAGCAATTGCGCCGTGTAACTTATGGTTACACGGGCGCAATTGCTTCTTGAATCTGGGCCAATGCCTTCTTTGGTATTGGGGTAGAGTTAGAAATAGTATCCCAATGTCAGTGTCAGTGGGAGGAATAGTGCTCCATCATTGGTATCAGTGGGAGGAATAGTGCCCCTTTATTGATATCAGTAGAAGGAATAGTGCCCCATCATTGGTGTCATTGGGAGAAATAGTGTCTTATCATTGGAGTCAGAAGAAGGAATTGTAACCCATCGCTGACGTCAGTGGGAGGAATAGCGCCAGTGGTGTCACTAGAGGGTGGCTATTGAGGCTATAGCCCAGAGTTTCTTGCTGCAGGGGTTCCTGCCTAACCAGCGGGCCATGGCCTCTCTGCAGCCGGGCCACGAGAGAGCCGGGCAGGCGGATGAGAGAAGACGAGCAGGTGGACAAGCAGAGATAACATCATCTCTATCTGCCCGCCCAGCATCACCGCACTTCCGCCCTCACAGCGCGGGCCTTATCAATGTTGGAGGTGCGGCGGGGAGCAGCGAGATGACATTATCTCCCACTGCCTGCCCCGCATCACCGCTCTCCTACCCTCACTCAGAACTGACAACCGCACCTGCCTCTGTGCTAAATGGACCAGTGCTGCCAGCCTGCCGCCAATGCAGTGACAATGCACAAAAAGTGTCATGCGACATGGCAAGTGACAATCCACATCAGGTGGGAGGCCTATTATTGGTGTCAGGAGGAGGAATAGTGCTTCCTTGTTGGTGTCAGTGGTTGCAATAGTGCCCCGTCATTGGTGTTGGTGGTAGGTATAGTGTCTTATCATTGGTGCCAGGAGATATGCCCCATTGTTGGTGGCAAGAATAATGCCTCAAGGGCCAGATAAAAGACAAGCAAAGGGCCATATTCCCCCATCGTTGGTGTCAGTGGAAGGAATTGTGTCCTATCATTGGTGTCATTGGAAAGAATAGTAACCCATCGTTGATGTCAGTGGGAGGAATAGTATCCCATTGTTGGTATCAGTGGGCGAAATAGTGCCTCATCACTAGTGTCAGTGGGAAAGATGGTGCCCTGTCTTTGGTGTCAGTAGAAGGAACAGTGCCCCATCGTCCGTGTCAGTGCCAGGAATTATGCCCCGTTGTTGGTGGCAAGAATAATGCTCAAGGGCCGGATAAAAACAAGCAAAGGGCCACATTCAGCCCCTGGACTACAGTTTGGAAACCAGGCCTAGACAATAGGCACCCTTCGATATTCAGGCAGAGACAAAAGACGGAGGTCTGCCTACGTAAACAAGGCAGATCTCTGTTCTGACAGGGGGGATGGAATGGATTCTGTGTCCCTGCAGCGCAGGAAATAAAACCCATCACTTCCCTGAGTAAAAGCAGCACACACAGTACAGTAAAAAACACTGGCTAGGCAAACCGTTACCTCTTTGCTTGCCCTGATGTTTTACTCATTTCCAGCCAGTGTCATTAGTACAGTGACAGTGCGTATTTTTAGCACTGATCACTAGATTAGTGTGACTGGTTACCACAGCTTCAAAAATGTCAGTTTTCTGCTCTCTATATAAAAGTATTGTCTTGTATCCGCCCCCCGCTGGTAGTTTATAGTCAGTACAATCTGCTGGGCCCCTCCCACAGCTCTGCTCTCTACATAAAGGCCCTGTCTTGTATCCGCCCCCTGCTGGTAGTTTATAGTCAGTGCATTCTGCTGGGCCCCTCCCACAGCTCTACTTTCTACATAAAGGCCTTGTCTTGTATCCGCCCCCTGCTGGTAGTTTATAGTTGGTGCAGTCTGCTGGGCCCCTCCCACAGCTCTGCTCTCTACATAAAAGCCTTGTCTTGTATCCGCCCCCTGCTGGTAGTTTATAGTTGGTGCAGTCTGCTGGGCCCCTCCCACAGCTTTTCTCTCTACATAAAGGCCTTGTCTTGTATCCGCCCCCTGCTGGTAGTTTATAGTCAGTGCATTCTGCTGGGCCCCTCCCACAGCTCTGCTCTCTACATAAAGGCCTTGGGCTAGATTCAGATAGGTTACGCGGATCTTTAGATCCGCTAACCTATCTGATTTACGTTACGCCGCCGCTATTTTTTGAAGCAAGTGCTTTATTCAGAAAGCACTTGCCTCTAAAGTTGCGGCGGCGTATCGTAATTCCCCCCGGCGGAATTCAAATTCCGCGGCTAGGGGGCGTGTAGTATTTAAATCACACGCGTTCCCGCGCCGATCGAACAGCACATGCGCCGTCCACAAATTTACCCAGCGTGCATTGCTCCAAATGACGTCGCAAGGACGTTATTGGTTTTGACGTTAATGTAAATTACGTGCGGCCGTATTTGCGAACGACTTACGCAAACGATGTAAAAAATTCAAAACTCGGCGCGGGAACGACGGCCATACTTAACATAGGATACACCGCACTTACCCCTGCTATAGCAGGGGTAACTTTCCGCCGAAAAAATCCGAACGCAAACGGCGTAAAAAAAAAGGGGCAGTCGTTCGTTCCTGAATCGGCGTAAATGCTCATTTGCATATCCGACGCATAAAAGATATGGAAGCGTCACCTAGCGGCCGGCCTGGAATTGCAGCTTAAGATCCGACAGTGTAAGTCACTTACACATGTCGGATCTTAGGCATATCTATGCGTAACCTGATTCTATGAATCAGGCGCATAGATACGACGGCCGGACTCAGAGATACGACGGCGTATCAGGAGATACGCCGGCGTATCTTCTTTATGAATCCGGCCCCTTGTCTTGTATCCGCCCCCTGCTGGTAGTTTATAGTTGGTGCAGTCTGCTGGGCCCCTCCCACAGCTCTGCTCTCTACATAAAGGCCTTGTCTTGTATCCGCCCCCCGCTGGTAGTTTATAGTCAGTGCATTTTGCTGGGCCCCTCCCACAGCTCTGCTCTCTACATAAAGGTCTTGTCTTGTATCCACCCCCTGCTGGTAGTTTATAGTCGGTGCAGTCTTCTGGGCCCCTCCCACAGCTCTACATAAAGGCCTTGTCTTGTATCCACCCCCTGCTGGTAGTTTATAGTCGGTGCAGTCTTCTGGGCCCCTCCCACAGCTCTACATAAAGGCCTTGTCTTGTATCCGCCCCCTGCTGGTAGTTTATAGTCAGTGCATTCTGCTGGGCCCCTCCCACAGCTCTCTGCACAGGCCCAGTGATGATGTCACCGCTACTTTACAAAGTAACATCCGAGTTTGCAAACCCATTTGCAGCACACAAAGTAGATTTATATCGTTTGTGACTCTTGAGGAATAGATTTTGATTAAATTTCTTACATCCGGAGTTCGACTTTAACACGGGGGACGGGTACGTGGAAGAATGACGTGACAGCAATTCAGTAATTTACTCGGATACACTATAAACAAGTACATTGTTGTAAGTTGCACAATTTGGACCGGTCACCGGGGGGGGGGGGGGGGGGGGGGAGACATTGGCTCGCAGTCAGCGGCTTTAATGCACAGCTTTCCTGCATCCCTCCCCCCGTGATTTGAAGCCGCCATCGATTTGTATGGAATCGTATAGATTTCCCTTTCAATGTAATTAGGTGTTTCATTGATACAGAAACAAAGAGGCTGATGGGAAAATAAAATAAAAAAAGATCACTGCAACAAAATTGCAGGGTGAGAAAAAAAAAAAAAGAAAAAAGAGCATTTAAAGGCTGCACCCCGTCTCTGGAAGGTTCACGCGGTCATGCATGCGGGGAGACGTTGGAGGAAGGAAAGGAATAGCGGCAGCTGGTGAGAGCGGCCAAGCGTGCACAACACTGCAGTCATTCATAACATTACAGCAGGTAGAAGAGTTTATGATAAAGAGACCCCTGCAGTCCGATCGGCTTATGCACCAAGATCTGCCGGCGCATTCCAAAGCCTCTGCTGAGAACTTTAAAGGAGAACGCCACCTAAAAAACAGAAGGAAATTCGCTTTGCCGCAACGGTATCGGCATGACCGAGCCACCTTATTATCCCGGGTCACGTCTTTCCCCCCCCGAGCTCCCTGCACGCCCAAGCAATAATCATGTGGTCTTTGGCCGCATTGTGGGTGTTTCACATCATTAGAGACTGCAGGTGGTCTGTTTGGAATTAGACACTGGCTGGTACAAATTTACAATAATTCCTTCCCGCCCCACACTGGGGTCCCTTTAAGTGGCCCTTAAAGTGGTGTTCCACCCATAAATATAACATTACATCAGTACTGTAGTTTTAAAAAAATGTCATTAGATGCCTTCAAAGTGTTGTTGCTAGGCAGAATAGTTAATCTTCCCACTTCCTGCACCTAGGTGCTTAATGCTTCCTAACCTACACCGCACAGACTCCTGGGAATGTAGTGGGTGTAACTTTCCAGGAGTCTGTGCACTCCCCAGTCTCGAAGAACCATGCGACTTGGACAGTACAGGTGCTGAAACCTGATCTGAAACCTATTACACTGCTTGTGCAGCACTGAGCATGTGCGAGATCTGCAAGGCTGAAATCCAGGAAGTCATACAGTCTGGCTTCATGATGCCCACACTTAAGATGGCCCCAGTCAATTTTTATTCTATAAAGGGCTCTTTCACACGTCCGCTCAGTTTTTTAGATCATTTTTTTTTTCATCAGTTGATCCGTTTTTTCATCCGTTTTTCGTCCGTTTTTTTTTTTTTGGGGGCTTTTTACATATTTTTATGAAAAACGGATGTTAGCGGATCGGATGGTAAACGGATCGTCCGCTAACGTCCGTTTTTCGTCCATTCCGTTTTTTTGACGGAAGAAAAATAGGGTTTTCTTCCGTTCGAACAAATGGAGCTTAACGGAGACGGATGTTAACGGACGTTAGCGGATGCTCATCCGCTAACGGACACTAACCCATAGGAAAGCATTGCGGTCCGTTAACGGACGTCCAAAAAACGGACGAACGGAACGGACGTGTGAAAGAGCCCAAAGTGTCTAAATGCTGTAACAACCTAACAAAATGGACCTTAGTTTACAGACCAACTTTACTAGAATACATTAAGCTTGTGTATTACAGGGGTATTTATATATAAAAAGTGAAATTGTGGCCGGAACTCCGCTTTAAATAGTGGACTGGGATGGACTTCCTGTTCATGCGACCACTGTGATTGGCTGTTATAGTCATCTAGAGCCCATGGCAAACTGTGCCCCCCCCCCCAAGATGTATAAGCATTATGGGCCAGATCCACAAAGAACTTACGCCGGCGTATCTATTGATACGCCGCGTAAGTTCTACGATGCGCCGGCGTATCTTTGTTTTGTATCCACAAAACAAGATACGACTGAATGTGGGTTCGATCCGACTGACGTACGTCTTAGTACGCCGTCGGATCTTAGGTGCATATTTACGCTGGCCGCTAGGTGGCGCTTCCGTTGATTTCCGCGTAGAGTATGCAAATTAGCTAGATACGCCAATTCTCAAACGTACGTCTGCCGCATTTTTTTTACGTCGTTTGCGTAAGGCTTTTTTTGGCATAACGTTACCCCTGCTATATGAGGTGTATGCAATGTTAGGTATGGGCGTCGGGACAGCGTCGAATTTTCCGTTGTTTGCGTAAATCGTTTGC